>NC_063047.1:18631911-18931911 GCF_018812025.1 Megalobrama amblycephala | reverse complement strand
AAAGCAAAATTTTTCATCCTGAGGAATAGACAGTTATCTGCAAGAGATCAACAACCTACAATGTAATTTTACAATTACAACAGGGCTTTGCACTTAAAGGCCCACTGAAGTGCCTTAGAACGAGCAGCATTATTCAACTGAAACAGGAAGACGTATCTATCAGCTCCTCCCCTTTTTTAAAATAACCAATAGCATTTTGTTTATATCACAGCTAAGCCAGTAAAACCTAGGTTTCCTTCTAATCTCTAACCGTTTCTCCTCCTAATCTCCTCCATATCGCTTTAAAATATAGCATTCTGTGCAGAATTGAAATGGGTCCATGTCTATTTATAATGTAGGGGGCGGGACTTCAGATTCTAGAGAGCATTTGATTGGACAGAAGCTCTGAAGAGACGCTGAAGTATGCGGTGATGTCATGGAAATCTGTGGTCCATTTTAGCGAAAGTGAGAGACTAAGTTTTGAATGCTTATATCTCTTAAATGTGAATTTTGTCATCGTTTTGGAACACACCAGCTTATTCATAACCTTAAGGCTAACATATTCATACTAAAAGCTAGAAAACTTAAATTTTGATTTCAGGGGGACTTTAAATAAGGTTTTAGAGTAAAAAATAATAAAAATTTATACGCAGATGCACTCTTCAATGAAATCACCCAAATCATTGTAGAAAGATTCATTCTTTTCCAATATAACTATTCAAGTGAAACTTCCTTTATTTTTTCATATTGCAATATATAGTTGCAGAAAAAATGTCAGTTTTTCCAAAATCGTGCAGCCATAGTTTACATTTATACTTTCGGCAGATGCTTCTTGCTTTGAATTGAAGTTATACATTTTATCAGTTAATGCATTCCCTGGGAGTCGAACCCATGACCTTGACAACGCTTCTGGCATGCAATACTGTTAGAGCTACAGGAATGCCTTTATAAATTAAGTGCTTGTAATTAGATTATATAAACATTTAAAAATACTCGTAGTCAGACTTAATGATTACATGATTATGTTATTCTCACAATGGCAGAAAGTTATTCATAATTCAGTGATTCTCCCTACTACTACTTTTTTATATTTTAAATTTTCCTATCTAAAAACTGCTTATATACGTTCAAAAGGTCTTTACCAGCATTTACACTGGATTTACAGAAATCATTTCACTTTCATTTCAAGTGTTTTCTCAACATTGCAACATTGCATATCTAATCGGCTCCTGACGAACACATTAATTATTATCTGAATTATCACTCATTGAGTCATTTAACCATGTATTACTGTCTTTGAGAAGGCTTTTGTCTTTCAAACACATTAAAAGGTACAAATTCACATAATTTCATTTACATGCCATGCAGGGATTCCCCAACTTTTTTGTCAGCTGAACCTCTTTGACCTAATATATTTAATTGAAGTACCTCCTGAGATTTTAAGTTAATACGTTAGGTCAATAATAATATTAAATCAACAATAATAATAATAAAATTAAGTTCACGGTTCTCTGATGTCAGAGAACATGACATGCAAGTAACAAACAAACAAAAAAATTAATCTTTTTTAGTAAGTTTTTTATTTTGATTTCATTTTAAATGTTTATGATATAATTACTTAATAGCTTTTCATTAAACTCAAGAACCTCAGTCTGGGAAACCCTGACGTAATGCACTTCATGTTGATGATAAAGAATAGAATATATTTTCTTTCTCTGTATTTTTATATCAATATGGTTCAATATTATTTATTGAGTTAGGTCAAAAGAAATCTAAAAGTAATCAGATTATATTACCTCAAATGTGTAATGTAATGGATTATGTTACTAACTACAATTTTTCTAACTTTGGAATCAAAAATAACCCAATACAATTTGTATGTTTTCTCCCCAGCACTGTCTACAAAGTATCTACAATTTATTACAGATTACACATCAATACCGTAAATGTGCCTCAGAAAACAAGCATTCTTTCTATAAGGTGGTTCCCATGACCTATAACCTTTAACAAGTGACACTGAAGGTTATTTTAGGGACCAAATGGGAAGTCACACAAGATCTGCCTGATGTGATCTTGCTCAGCAAAAACAAGCCCATGATTTGGCAAAGTTGATGAACACATGCTGAGTAAGAGAATGCAATGCTTCTGCAATCATTTCTGTGAATTGTGAAACTAAATACAGTAAAATTAAGTACATGCAAGTGAGTTGATTAATGACACAATGAGGACACAATGAGGATACTGAACGCGATTTTGCGTGGCTTCTCCGTGAACTACGGCTTTGTCTATTAAAAGGCGCTCCATTTGAAAGCAGGTGATGGCGATTTAGCGGTAATCAGGGAACCGGCTTTACTGACGAAATGCGCGTGAGAATCGCATGCGATATATCGCCCAGCCCTAATGTGAGTACAGTGGTTCAATATTAATATTATAAAGCGACGAGAATATTTTTGGTGCGCCAAAAAAACAAAATACCGACTTATATAGTGATGGCCGATTTCAAAACACTGCTTCAGGAAGCTTCAGAGCATAATGAATCAGCTTATCGAATCATGATTCGGATCGCGTGTCAAACCACCAAACTGCTGAAATCACGTGACTTTGGTGCTCCGAACAGCTGATTCGACACACTGATTCATTTATGCTCCGAAGCTTCCTGAAGCATTCTTTTGAAATTGGCCATCACTATATAAGTCGTTATTTTGTTTTGTTTTTGGCGCACCAAAAATATTCTCATTGCTTTATAGTATTAATATTGAACCACTGTACTCACATGAACTGATTTAAATATGTTTTTAGTACATTAATGGATCTTGAGAGAGGAAATGTCATTGCTGGCTATGCAGGACTTCGGTAAAGTTGGTTTTATATTCGCACATTCGGACTTCTGATGAATTCAGACTTTCCAATAAATGTGCAATAAATTGATGTTTGCGAATTTTAAGCAGCGACATGATATTGACAACCAACGATTGTCAACTTACAACATTTTTCACAGTCGATCAAAATAGGCAAGTATTGTTTTAATGGCATATTTACTTGTGAATGTCCACTGAATGTCCAATGTAGTGTGATTAACAAGGCTATTGAATACGGATGGCCAAACGTGTGAATATAAAACCAACTTTACCGAAGTAAAGTAAAATGGCCTCACTGAGCCATCGGATTTCATCAAAGATATCTTAATTTGTGTTCCGAAGATTAGCGAAGGTCTTACGGGTGTGGAACGGCATGAGGGTAAGTAATAAATGACAGAATTTTAATTTCTGGATGAACTAACCCTTTAAACCACTAATTCACAGACACTACCCATAAAAGTTCATTTGTGAAAGCAGGATTTTGTAGAAAGTAGTACAAGACAATCAGAATTGTTCACAGATCACTACCTTCAGGGTTTGAAGTTAACTTTCATTTAGTTACTAGCCTAGATCTTAATTGAATACAAACCTACAAGCTAGTCAAGATCTTTAACTACTACATCATAGAAGCTGAATTTGTACATATAAATTAAAAATACAGTATGCATTGTAATTTAAATATATCACACTCAAATAGATAAAGTAAATGCATGAGTATTTTGAATGTTTTCTTTCCACTAGCCTGAAAGAAGCAAGTTATAGAAGCAAAATAGCCCAAAATGGAAACCAATGGATGAAATAAACACATGTAGTGTTGTTACCAGCTTAGATCTTTAACCATAAACCTATTAAACAGACTTACAGCACTGAAACCATTAGTTAATTGAGCAAACCCAAAGAGCAACAGGTGTAGAACCAAAATATTGATCATATTAAACCGTAAACACATCCGTGAACTTATTGACAATCATGCATGTAAACACACTGTAGGATGTGATGCGCGTGAGTCTA
Organism: Megalobrama amblycephala; assembly: GCF_018812025.1. Taxonomy (NCBI): domain Eukaryota; kingdom Metazoa; phylum Chordata; class Actinopteri; order Cypriniformes; family Xenocyprididae; genus Megalobrama; species Megalobrama amblycephala. Next base: position 18,928,063 of record NC_063047.1, on the reverse strand, counting down.
ATAATGAATGAGAGGATCTGATGAGATGATGACAGCTGCTGTTCAGCTAAGCTAACACAAAACGGTCAAAACACTCCATTCATCCCCTCCAGAGCGCTCATAAAGGATATATGTCAAACCTTACCTTTTCCTTTAAACGTCTCAGAGTCCTCTGGTCACAATAATACGCGAGTACACATTATATTTAAGATAAACGTGCTGGCCAGTGATATATGCGTCAGGCCGTGCAGAGTGAGTGACAGCCGCGAGCGCTCTTGGCACGAGACATTCTAACACACAAGCCAACAGCCAATCAGAGAGGAGGAACGCCATAGTACTTGAATTTACCGTGAAGCTCGTATAAGAAGCGCAGAAACAACCGACCACAGAAGCGGAAGGAAAATGACGAAATCACCGTAATGACCTTTTTGCAAGTTTTTGCAAGTCAGAGTTGAGTTGCAAGTTGAGGAGTTTTTGCATTTTAGTCTATTTTTAGCCTACTAATACAGTAAGACAGTAATAATAATATTATTTATAATAAATTGATTATTAAATATCATTTTATTCATAATAATAATATTATATAATGTAATATATACCAGTCAAAAGTTTGGAAACTTTAATGTTTTTGAATGAAGTCTCTTATTCTCATTAAGGCTGCATTTATTTCATAATAAATACAGAAAAAAACAATAATATTGTGAAATATTATTACAATTTAAAATTATGGTTTTCTATTTTAATATACTTTAAAATATAATTTATTCCTGTGATCAAAGCTGAATTTTCAGCATCATTACTCCAGTCTTCAGTGTCACATGATCCTTCAGAAATCATTCTAATATGCTGATTTGATACTCAGTTATTATCAATGTTGAAAACAGTTGTGTTGCTTAATATTTTTTTGGAAAATGTAGATATTTTTTTTTTTTAGGATTCATTGATGAATAAAAGGTTAAAAAGAACAGCATTTATTCAAAATAGAAATCTTTTCTAACAATATAAATCTTTACTATCACTTTTTATCAATTTAACACATCCGTGCTGAATAAAAGTATTAATTTCTTTCAAAAAAAAAAGAAAGAAAAAAATTACCGACCCCAAACTTTTGAATGGTAGTGTATATATTTTGACAAAAGATTTCTGTTTTAAATAAATGCTGATATTTTTAAACTTTTTAATTCATCAATGAATCCTGAAAAAGTATCACAGGTTATAAATTAATATTAAGCAGCACAACTGTTTCCAACATTGATAATAAATCATCATATCAGAATGATTTCTGAAGGATCATGTGACACTGAAGACAGAAGTAATGATGCTGAAAATTCAGATTTGATCACAGGAATAAATTACATTTTAAAGTATATTAAAATAGAAATCCATCATTTTAAATTGTAATAATATTTCACAATATTATTGTTTATTCTGTATTTATTATGAAATAAATGCAGCCTTAATGAGCATAAGAGACTTAATAAAAATAGTAATTTTTCCAAACTTTTGACTGGTAGTGTATATATTATTATTATTGATAATACATGAATTATTAGCTTATTATTATTATTAATACACAATTCTATATAGGCTAATAGTGTAGATTTTGACTGATTGTTGATAGAAAAAGGAAGAAAGAAGAAAAGGAAGACCTTGTGTGTAGATTTGTTTCATTTCTAATTTGCATATTCTAATAACGTTTTGCATGTTTATTTAATTATTCTTATTAATTTATTAATTTCAGTTTATTCTTCATATGTTCTGAATGACTGTCAATTTTTAGAACTACTTATTTGTTTATATTATATTATCGAGTTTGTTGAACACGTATTCAACTGATATTACAGACTGACATTTTGAGATAAACTAATATCTGCTTATCTTTATATAGCCTAATGCATTGACATAGAGATCATGACTGTTCGCTCTATGACCAGAAGAGGTCGCAGTTAACTACAGCTGAGTTTCTAGTTTTGGCAGATAATTTAGAAGTCCTGAACAACTAAACCAGGGGTGCCCAATCCTGTTCCTGGAGATCTACCTTCCTACAGAGTTCAGCTCTACACACCTGTCTGTAATTATGAAGTGCTCCTTGAGATCTTAATTAACTGATTCAGGTGTGTTTTATCAGGGTTGGAGCTAAACTTTGCCGGTAGGTAGATCTCCAGGAACAGGATTGGGCACCCCTGAACTAAACCAACCACCGGCCATTTTGATGTTAGAGATAGGCCTGGGCTACTTTATTTATTTGTTTGTCATGCTTCAGTATACATATGTGTAATTTCTTAATATTTGTCATTAACAAACAATATATTGAGCAGATCATTATATACCATGTATATTCCAACATGGATATGTAGGCCAAAAATATATGAATCCACGTGAAATGGCATTTCTAATAACTTGAATTACAATTTACAACTAATGATCTGTTAAGTATTGTGAGACCACATCATTTTGAATGAACGTTCTATTAAAGGCACAATACGTAAGATTTTTTGATTAAAATATCCAAAAACTACTAAAACAGTGTTTTATATATATTTTGACTTGTGTATTATTATCAGCTTTATTTTTAGTAACATTACAGCATTTTCTCCATCATACAATGTGTATGATGACCTCTAGCAGCGAAAAATTACATATTGTGCCTTTAACGTTACTGGAAGGTTTGTTCATAACCTTTAGAGAACCTTGCTAGCCAAATTTCTGAGAGCGTTGGCAAGTATTGAAAGTGATTTAGTCCTAGTTATACCTTCAGTGGTTTCAGCATTAATTAATGTGGCTTCTCCTCCTGGTTTGTGCCTCTTTGAGCAAACATATGTACACTTGATCTGCCCAAGGTTAACCTGTTTTGCCTGTACACCAAAGAGAGCCGAGCTGATCAAACAATCTCACTTTTTCTTGATCCGCTTTTATGTCTGTATTACATTATCTTCCATTATGTTATGAAACAACAGCTCTCATAAGGATTAAAAATGATTGGGGGAAAGAAATTGGACTTTGCAGAAAATTGCAGGGAGAGGCGTTAAGAGACTCCACCTGAGCAGGCTTAAGGTACTAACAATGACTGCGTCAGATGTCTGCTTTCATCTGTTAATTAATACTCATAGATATACAGATTGACATATACTCCTTAAGTATAAGAAACAGAATTAATCCTTTCCATTTTGGTGGCTCGTCTGGTAATTCTGGTCTTACTTCACTTCACGAACGGAACACAAATCAATTTTAGAAAACTGAAGGATCCCAACCCTCCATCTTCTTCTTTATGGTTGCGCAGCAAAATATAACTTTAGTTAAATAAATTTAATTAGTGTGTGATGTTGCTGTTTGAGCATAAACAACATCTGCAAAGTTACGACACTCAAAGTTCAATGCAAAGGGAGATATTTTTTTTATAGAATTCTCTTTTTAAGGACTACAACGAACAGCTGGTAGGGACTACAATGAGTTTTTTCCCAGGTTAGTGACATCACAAACCCCAAAATTTACATAAACCCCGCCCCCGAGAACATGCAACAAAGGGGGCGGGGCCATGTTGTGCTGCTTTAGAGAAGAGGAAGAGTTGTTGTAGTAGAGTGTTGCTGACATGCCGTTGTTGTTGAGCTGTTAAAGCTCCACCCTCTTCTGGAAAGGGGGCCGGGAGCAGCAGCTCATTTGCATTTAAAGGGACACACACAAAAACAGTGTTTTTTTTGCTCACACCCAAATAGGGGCAAATTTGACAAGCTATAATAAATGATCTGTGGGGTATTTTGAGCTGAAACTTCACAGACACATTCTGGAGACACCAGAGACTTATATTACATCTTGTGAAAAGGGGCATTATACACTCAAAAAAATGAACTTTCACTGTTGTTAGTTTCACTCAAACCACCCTTGTTCACATTACTTAAAAAACTCATGTAACTACATGAACGTAATTTAACTGCGTTGTTTCTACTAAAATTGAGTATTGTCAGCTTTACTTAGTAAGTGTTTGTTCAGTCAACTTAACATTGCTGTGTGAAACGCGCACATTATTGTTGACATAACTAACTGTGCAGTGGATCCGTAGTTCCCAGCATGCTTTGCAAGGGACTGCATTAGGAGAGTAAATTTAGGGATTAAAGTGTTATTTTATGTGTTTTTCAGTAAAGGGAAAGATGTTGTTAGTTTATGTTAGTGTTTAATGTTCATTTAGAGTAGTTTCTGTAATGTTTTTGAATTTTGTGCTTACCATCATGCAGAAGAGTGTCGCCTGTGTTTAGGCTGTGCGCACTCATATACGCATGCTTATAGGATGAAATTCCATTGAAATTCAATTGAGTTTGTTCAATGAATTATTTTTTGAGTGTATTTTGGGGTGAGGGGCTGCATTCTGATATGTTGTATCCTTTTTATTTAAATGATTATTCAAAAAAATCAACGTAACTTACGTAATCAACATAACATTATTAAGTAAACTGCACATATAAATATTATGTAACAGTGACATTCAAATGATTTGTATTTACTAAAAGAAATTTTGTCAGCTTTACTTGAATTTCTTTTGTTCATTCAACTAAATAGTTTCTTGTACAAATTACTCAATATTGTTGCGTGGAACCACTTGACACTTATTTTTTAAGTAAATCCAACAATTCATTTTTTTGAATGTAGGTCCCCTAATCATTTTACTTACTTGATCTAAGTCACCATTAAATAAAAATGGACAATTCTTGTTTTTATGGAATATTGCAGTATGCATTATAAATTATTTATATATATATTTTTTCAATTCATGTGCCTTTGTAATCTTTCATCAAAATATCTTCCCTTCCCTCTTGCAGCGACATCTCTTCTCTGATGATGTGTTTACTGGCGTGAGGGCGGGGCAACTTGTCACTCACATGAGATCCACCAATAGCAAACCACAACCGTGGTTGTGAATTCCCCATGAACAAAACCAAGTCACATCTTACATTTTTTCTTGTTCGAGAAGCCATTTCACTCAGATATACGTCACAATAGGTGTTGGATTCATGTTGACTTTAAAAGACTGTATTCAGAATTCTACTGTGAAATCAATGCAGGCTAGGTCTCTTTATCTCCAGAATTGAATTATTCCAGAAATTAAAAGTTTGTTTTTTAATTATTTTTCATTTTTTGGCATTCTGCTCATCTTTGGACTGCTTTTCAGATGACACTGATAATACACATCCTATATTCTGGATCTAACTTATATTACTTTTAATGTTTTAGATAAGAATTCACAGAAAGAGAAAAGGGGAAAAAAGGAGACTGAAAGACAAATCTTATGAGAGTGTCCTTTATTTCATATGTGTACATAAATATCGCATATCAAATAAACATTACTTTTTTATTATCAAAATAGACAAATACTAAGGAAATTATATTTGTTAATAAATAGGTACAAACAATAAGTTACAATAGGGTTTATTATATTATTCTAGTTGCGTCTCAAATGACTCACTATACACTTATACACTATGTACTTATGCACTATGTACTCAACCAAGTAGTGTATGAATTTTATAAGGTTATTTTATCATTCAACATCGGAGTCTGATGCCGCTCCCTCTTCGCTGCGTAATTAAAGCTTCAACAGTCCAGTGCATGAAGTCTCCAACATTCCACACTTTGTATTTTCAGTTAATTAAGTGCATTATCCTAGTATTTAAAGTGGACTTTGTCTTTTTGGTATCTTTTCAGTGCATACACACTACTCGCACTGTTTATACTACAAAAAGGCATAGAATAGTGCATAAGTACGCGAATTGGGATGCACCTTATGTGCAATATATCTGTAGTGCACTCCTCACCAGTGACATCAGTGTGACTTCTACCTGAAACAAAAACAATATTCCATAAACAACACACAAGAGTTTGTAGATGTTTTAATAGTAGCCTACTACACTTAAGAAGGGACTATAGCCATTACTAGAGACCAGAATATAATAGAGAAACCATAACATTGTGGCTTTGAGTCTATTTTATATTTTATTTTTTACTTGGTCTTACTTTCTCCTCACACCATAATGTTCTTCTTCTCTAGTTTCTCTCTCTCGTTAGTGGAGGTCAGGAAAGCTGCCTGAAAGCGATGATGTGTTCTATAGCTGGAATATAAAAACAAAACAACAAAAAATACATTTAGTACATTTTTATTTAGCTCTTATTAATTACTCATATAATCGCTTCCCATTGAACTTTGCTTGATAGTTGGATGTAGGAACATTTGTATGTTGTTATTTCTTCTTCTATGTTGGGTACTTGATTATGATTTCACTTTTTTAACTTTAGTTAGTGTGTAATGTTGCTGTTTGAGCATAAACAACATCTGCAAAGTTATGATGCTCAAAGTTCATTGCAAAGAGAGATATTTTCTGTTACAGAAATCACTTTTTGAAATCACTGCGTGAGATTCTCCAGCTTTGTTGTTGTTGAGCTGTTAAAGCTCCGCCCTCTTCTGGAAAGGGGGCCGGGAGCAGCAGCTCATTTGCATTTAAAGGGACACACACAAAAACGGCGTGTTTTTGCTCACACCCAAATAGGGGCAAATAAATGATCTGTGGGGGATTTTGAGCTGAAACTTCATTCTGGGGACACCAGAGACTTTTATTACATCTTGTAAAATGGCCATTATAGGTCCCCTTTAAAAAAAAAACTGGTCAATTGCAGAATTGTTCATGAAGGATTTGTTCATCTGTCACGTGACAAAATGTACTAAATATTCAGGAGGTGAACTATTCATTTGTTTCTCATAATTTATCTTTGGCTGCATTATGATTTCCTAATTCAAGCTAGAATGCTAGTATGCATAAATATTACCCATTGTGCATATCGATTCCACATGGTATAGAGTGGTGCAGGGATGATGTCAAAACTAATTCGCACCTGGTTCCCTTGAGATTTTACTATTGGGTTTTTCAATTTATGAGTAAAATAAGGCCTGTGGTAAACATAACTTGAGAGGATACTTTGATGTTTGGCTGTACAACGTAAACTGCACACACTCACACCCCAAACGCTCTTATCTAGTAACTTATTAGAAACATAATTATTCATAACTGCTTCATAATTTGCATTTTCAGTATGGGTGTGTAATTTACGTTGTAGAACAAAATGCCTAAGTATCGTCAACCCATGTTTACCACAGGATTTATTTTACTCATAAATTTAAAAACTAGGGGTGAAAAGAGTGCAACAGTCGGGTTCTGGAAGCAAAAACTCCATTCATTTTCTCCATAGGGAAACTGATTTTTAACAGTAACTTATAAACCTTTAAAGACAGCCTTACTGTGCTACGAGGTTGCTAATCAATAGTATTTGCTTCTGTTGGAGCCATCAGCCTGCATTATTTCAACTTATTTTTAAAATAATTGTGTTTAACAGTGGAATTCATGGTGAAAAACTACATTACCCATGATGCTGCACAGAAAATTCCACCAATCAGAGTCAAAGCAAGCAAATAGAGCTCTTTATCTCCGCCCACTCCCTTGAAGCATCGCAAATGACTTAATTGAGATCTCCCTAAACACTCTCAAAATACTGTATATATACACATGCATATCATATATTGTTTATATATATATAATCAACACATTTAAATGAGTAGTTTTATATTTCTCCATCTGTTTGATTCAATTATGCTGTTCGCAATGCTTCATGGGACTGTAGTTCTTTCCCTCATTGAAGCCGTTAAGTACACAGTCTTGTACCTTTGACTTTTTGTTCAATTTTCAAATACTTTTTTCTCAAATCAAAGTTTGTAATGTTGTGATTCACCTCATAGCTGATTGGTTTGTTTCATGGCTTATAATGCTTTAACAAAGACTTTTTTGAAATCCCAATGGAAGAAATGAATGGAAAAAATATTTCCATAACCAGCGCCGCTGAAAAAGTAGGCAGGCACTGTTGCACTATATTAGTCTTCCGGGTTTTGACGCCATTCCTGCGCCACTATTTATTGCAAATGAGTGCTCTCTTGTTTTATACATAATACATCTGGCAGCATCTAGCGTCTCAATTGTAGTGTAGTGAAAATGACCTCAGAGGACTTTATCACTGTAATATTGTCATGTTGGGGTCCTGATCATGATAGTAACAACTGGGTCACTGCTTCCGTGTAAATGCTTGAAATGAATTTATTAGACAAATATAAATATAATATGAATTTCTTCACAAACCTGGACAGTGGAGAAAAAATAATATATCATAAAGTATCCAGAATACATGTTAACTCCTTCAAAACCATCCCAAGTTACGCCTCGCAAAGTTGGTTTATGAATTTCCAGTATGAGCAAATCTGGAATCTAGACAAAGCAGAGGCTCAAACAGGCTATAAAAGAGATTTGTTTCCCACGTTTTGGTCGCTACATAATTTCCATACGTCCATTTGTGTTATCTCATAGTTTTGATGGCTTAGTATGATTTACAATAATAACGATATAGAAAGAGTAGGTGTGTCCAAACCGATGGTGTATAAATGAATGCTGTCACAACAGGCGTGTTTTGCGAGTGAGAGATGAATGAGTGTGTGGGTGTACTGAATACTTAGCAAGCGAACTCTGAATGTAATGCGCTTGGTACTGTACTTACTGCACACAGACCATAAGCAGGATGGCTAGGCAGCTGATGATCGACAGGACGACAGCCATGATGACGAGTGCGGTGTGGGTCGTTTCAGCGCCGCTTTCATCCCGAGACGTCCCAAGGAGCTGGATCCCACAGCGTTCTCCGTCATAACCCCTCTTACATCTGAAACAATCATATATTCATTTCTTCACACAAACTGAATCCAACATTTGCCTGATTTTCATTCATTATAAACTCTTTTGAGATGTGTGTGAGATGTTTCTATGTAGTGTGCATGCAGGTGAGGGTCACTCACACACAGACGGGCTCTCTCAGGCCGTGCAGGTACGTGCAGTGGCCGTGGATGCAGTAGTCCACGTGAGAGGTCAGGCAGGGGTCAGCGGTGGTGCTGTGGCTCCTGTGATTGGATGTGTGATTCGGCTGAACGGGAGTGATATTTTTATTCTTTTTCCGTCCTTTGTTCTTTTTGCGCCCAGAGCGCTTTTGATTCTGCTCGTCTCTACTGACTTGGGTTACTGAAAGATATAAGATACATGAGAGACTTTTGATGTGTGTGAGAATATTTGTTTTCTATACTTTTATTTGTTTTTTTACATTTAAAGTCCCCCTCAAGTTTTTAATGTTGTTTATATATCTATGTGGTGATTTTAATATGCTTTAAGACAAACTATTTGCAAATTCATCAGTCAACAGCATTGCTGAGTATTTTCTCCTTAAAACTGCAGTGAAAAAAAGCTGGCGTTTCTGACGTCACAATCTACCTTGTAACCAATCACGTCAACGTGCCGGCGGGCTTTAGCATATCATTAACAGCGAACTTTCAGGGGAGTCTCGAGAGAAACCAGGTTATCCCAGTATATTTTTACCTGTTGATATGAAAAATCGTGTAGATTTATCAATATGGCGGGTGTATGATGTATATTATGATGTTATGATGAACTATATGTCTCTCTTCACTGACGTTCTGAGTTGTTCAAAGCATTTGTAAGGATACTGATTGTTAGAAGGCAGCTGTCTGACTCTGAGATGGCGAACGGGAACATGGTTTGTGTAATATTAGCAACACATTATTAGCTGTTTGATAACATAGTCAAGCAAAAGACTAATTATGTTAATTTCCGTTATGTGTGTGACGTTGTAAAGAGCGATAGCATTGTGCAGCGTTTACCTCAGTAAGTTGACCGAGTGGATCTTTGAGCTGCCCTGAGCGAGTGGAGGCGGGGCTAATTAGCATATTCATTGATCTGCATATATTAAATGAAGCAAGGGTGTAGAGTTAGATTCAGCTATTTTAAAGGGATAGTTCACCCAAAAATGAAAATGTGATGTTTATCTGCTTACCCCCAGGGCATTCAAGATGTAGGTGACTTTGTTTCTTCAGTAGAACACAAATGATGATTTTTAACTCCAACCGTTGCCGTCTGTCAGTCGTATAATGCATGTTCAAAGAAAATAAAAACATGCACAGACAAATCCAAATTAAACCCTGCGGCTCGTGACGATACACTGATGTCCTAAGACATGAAACGATCGGTTTGTGCGAGAAACCGAACAGTATTTATATCATTTTTTACCTCTAAAACATCACTATGTCCAACTGCCTTGAGCATCCGGTGTGTGAGGTCTGAAAACGTGTTCTGATGACGGAAGTGATCTCTCGTGCGTATCCGTCAATGAGTGCGCATGCTCAAGGCATTTGGACATAGTGGTGTATTAGAGGTAAAAAATTATATAAATTCTGTTAGGTTTCTCGCACAAACGGATCGTTTCGTGTCTTAGGACATCAATGTGTCGTCACGAGCCGCAGGGTTTCATTTGGATTTGTCTGTGCATGTTTTTTTTCTCTTATAGACGAAGTTTGAACATGCATTATACGACTGACAGACAGCAACGGTTGGAGTTAAAAATCATCATTTGTGTTCTACTGAAGAAACAAAGTCACCTACATCTTGAATGCGCTGGGGGTAAGCAGATAAACATCACATTTTCATTTTTGGGTGAACTATCCCTTTAAGGCATGAAGACATTTTTTTCACAGGAAAAAAAAAAAAGTTTAAATATGTCATTTTGGTGATCAAAGATGAGTTTTAAAGGATAAAATCATTGACTGCAGGGGGACTTTAACCTTTGTGGTTCATAGATGATGCATTTAATGTCCTTATTAAAATCCCAAAAGGTACTAGTCTGGGTAGTAATTATAATTAGCTTAATCTAAGAATAATTGACATCTGTGGGAAATTTTCACAAGTAAGTGGACAAGTTTGTGAGAGTACCTTTAGGTACACTATGTAATTTTTGGCCATCTAGTGGATAAAAATCAAAACTGCATGGATTATGAAAATCAAAACTGCATGCAACGACTAAGTCCAAGTTGGCAAAGTTTGGGCGAACCTCCATGTACCCTGACCCATTCCCCCAGGCTGGGTAGGGTGGCTCCTTCCCGGTCAAAGTCAGATCCGTGCGCCTTATGGCTGGTGGTTGCGAGTGCAGAGTGGTGTGACTATGCGGATGAATAAGGTTATCCTCCTACTGCTCATAAAACATTCACTATTAGGCTTAAGGGAACCAGACGGAAAGGATCTCAAGCTGACTAGCTGAAGATATTACTGTATCTATACCCATTAATAGACACTTCCTTGAAAATAAATGAGCCTTCACAATAGATAATGCTTTACAAATTTTATTACAAGCTCTGTCGCGTTCTCGCTCGTTCCGACAACTAACCTATACCGAGCAACTTTTCTCTATTTACGGGTATGACGGGCGAGTGATGTATGTACGCAATTTCCCGCAAAAAACCAACCCGACAGGTCTAAAATATAAACACTTAGAATAGGCATACCATAGTGTATGAAGGTAATTTTTTGAACAAAAAAAAGTTACATAATGTACCTTTAAACGAAGATGGATCATTGAACATTCCTGATGGATCCTGATCGTCATCAGATTCCAAATCTTCTCCCACGGCACTCTGAAGCCCCTCCCCTGATGATGACATCACGGTTCCATGATCCAGTGCAGATGTGTGAGTGGCTGCTGCTCTTATAGTGAAAACTGCACTGCAAGCTGGACACAGACACACATGCAATGAATCAGCCTGTTATATCACAGCAGAAGTAGAGCAACTTCTTATATTGTGAGGAATGCTGTTTCGGCCCAATTTGCAAATAATAACAGGATCAAACGCTTCATTATAACACAATGACACATTAACCTCAATTAGGGAATATAAAGAGAGGTTAATCTTCTAAAGTTGCGGTTGATGTTGAGTCATCCCGTAAACACCCCATGTAGCCTATATTGTACTGATCAAACTAGCTATGTATGTGTGTGTGAGAGAAAATATGACAGTGAAAGACATAAGCGAGTGGAAAACTGGAGGTTATGTGAGGTAACATTGCACCTGCTGCAACTACAATACAAAATTAGACTCCTTTATGTCTCCTTTCCTTGTTTGGACACCTGTTACCTAATAATCTGTTTTATTTACAGATTCGAAAAATCATTTGTACAGCGTAAAGTCAATTTCTACAGTGAAACAAGATATTCAGCTGGGGAAAAAAAAAGTAGGCTGGGTTTTATCCATCAGGAATTGATTGGGATCAAGACAAGTGGGCGTTATAATGCAGAATGGAGTCAGACCTGATGTGAACATGGAGGACTACTCCCATCCTGAAACACAGCCAGCATCTGTTGGCTGAAACTTAAGCATCCATGGTAACGTTGTTGCATAGGTGGGGTAGTTTTGATGAAAAGATTACAAAGACAGGCATGTATTTATTTGGAATGATGTGCAAAAAGAGGAGGAACAAGTATATAGGATCCATTTGATTTCCTTTCAGCTTAGCAATCGTATGTGCCATTATCTGAAAATTGCAGGAACACATTCTACTAACCCTGGGTGTGTGGCAATAAATGTCTATCGAACAATAACTATTAACTATTAACATATTCCTATCCTCTCCTTGGGTCATTTTGACCCAAAATTAATTTTTAAAAAGATTTTAACAATTGAGTGTTCATCAGAGTGGTCCAAGACCTTTTGTCGCACTTGAATTTGGAATACACACACGCACACAAAAGTCAATGGATTCACGGATTTTATGTGGTTGTAATAAAAATAGTAACAAATGTAAATTTGGACCCGCATTGGAATGAATGGAATGTGAAGAATTTTTTTAATTTGTCAAAATATCTGGCACAATTCAGAACAACCACACACACAAATGAAGGCATGAGACTATAGAACATCCCAAATGCAGAACACACTCACATGCATACACACACACACACATTATTGGGGGTCATATAATGGGGGGCAATGTTTTTCTTTTTTTTTTTTTCAAATTTTTTCAAATAAAAGTCAATGTCACAATGCAGACTGCACACAGATATGTGTACATTTACAATGCAGAGCACCCCCACCCCCCACACAAATACAAAAAAATTGGCAAAAAGACTATAATGCCATCTAGTGGCAAGAGTCATAAAATATCAGTCACAGAGTCACCCAATATGAGATATTTTGAGCTGAATTAACAGGGTTATGCATGAAATGGTGAGTTATTTTGAATTTACGTTGAAAGAATGTGCTTAAATTATTATTTATTGATAAAATCAATTAATTTAACGGTAAATGAAATTAATTAAAAATCTACAAAAAAAAAATTCAGAAATGATATAAGCTTTCTGGACAAAAAAAGTATAATTTTAGGGCTCCGGGTCATTTTGACCCGTGCAAGGGACTCTTTTTTTTATATAAGTATGGAAGCAGAGGATGAGGATACAGCCACACTATATTAAAGGTAGGGTAGGCAATTTTCAGAGAGGCTAGCAATAGCAAGCTAGCTTTGAAAGCATAAGATCCCACCCTCCCTTCTCAGTGCTCTCCAAAGCCACGCCTCCTCCAAAACAAATGAACGCACACAGCAAAGCGTCACATGGCGTTAAGTTACCTCATGGCTTAAAGCACATAACATTACAATTATAATGAACGTAAACAAATTCCAGAGCTCTTAATTGTACCACCTGACTGCTGCAGATTCATTTTAGCGTTGATAGTGTTGACATGTCGAGTCTGAGGACTCTAGGTAGAACGTCATGGGTTTCCATCTCGGTTACGACATGGCGTGAATGCAGCATAAGCTCGTTGTTTGGTTCAGGAGGAACTGTAAAAGGCGGCTGCTGTTTGTTTGTGGTGCTCGGTGACTGTCTGTCTACAACTCTGCATAGCCTTATTGAACGCACTGATGACGTGTGATGTCTGCGTGAGCAGGGTGCGTAGAGGCATGGAAATACATGTTGACAGGCAGGTAGGACATTCATATCATTGCATTCGGACCGAATGTTTGGTCCTGAGACTTCCACAGAAGATATATGTACATGTTTAAACCACTTCTGATTGAGTTTCAAACAGTATAACAAAAAGTATTTATATAAAAAATTGCCTACCCTACCTTTAACTGTTTTACAATTTAAACTTTGTTGACAAACATTTTTTTTTTTTGTAATAAATACTTTGATATTTGGTAATTCAACGACATTCAGTGACATAAAGTGGCGTATGTGCCCTTCTATCACAGGCATGATCTGGCGACTGCTGCAGTCAAACAAGTCTGCACGGAGAATGTGTGAGTAAACGCATTTGATCTGAACACTCCTACAGACTGGAATCCTACGTTTAATTGTCAAAGAAATTCCTCTCCTAGAAACACACACACACCTATTATTGTGAGCCGGGATGACCTTTCAAACGTTATTTCGGAAAGCTAAATATATATTTAAGACAGCAGTGTGACGCCCTAATCCTCTGTCCTTTGCAATGAACAATAAGTGCTTTGTGACGCTGAACATGACAACAGACAGCCGAGATTTAAACTGTGTGGCGTTTTGGCATACACCTATATGGGAAAAGCCGGAGCTCACAGCTATTCAGAGGCATGTTACTACAAGCCGAATCAATTTCCCACAGCCCTGTTTGTCTAGAGACGTAAACAAAATATCTGTACTTCATTCAGCTAGAGAGTTCAAGCTAGTTTTGAAGGAAGTTTACTATCCTAGAGTCAATTGTCTTTTATCAATTGTCAAAGTGAAATTGAAATACAGTAAAAAATAAATAAATAAATAAATAAATAAATAAGCAAATGCAAAAAGATTTACACTGAACATGGAAGAGAATATGTTGCAGATTTCACCTGTTTTCTCATGATTTTCCCACTTGTTACTTTTTCATTAATGAACAAGGATTTTAAACATTATTTAATAGAATTTGCAAACAAAAGGAATAAATTCTAGAGCATAATTAAAACATATATTCACACACACAAACAAAAGATAACATTTTATGATTTAATTTATTTTTAAGGACTGGAGTATTTCAGATCTGGAAATCACAATTTTAGTTTTCCATTACTGTGTTGGCCCTTAGTTTGACAGGGAATAGGATGGAGAAAAGCAAACTCACCGACACAGAGCAGCAGAGAGGAGAGGCGCTGTAGGTTCATGGCAGCTGACAGCTGAATTCCGTGTTGAGTTTCTGTTTGTCATGTACTTATCATCCAGGAGGAGCTTTTATAGGGAGGTTTCCCCTTCACACACACACACAGATAATGTATGTGTTTGTTGGTGCCTTTTGTAAGGTAAATGATTGACGAGAGTCCATTTGTAGAATTCATCCAGTGGTCATTCATACAGAAGTCATTATTTACCATTCATTTTCCATTTCACGTCACTGATGCTGAATGCTTAAAATACTGTACCTCCACTGTATTATGCTGTTGAGATTTGAATGGGATACTTCTAAATAAGTAAACATGAAAATTATTCATCATTTTAAAGGGTTAGTTCACTCAAAAATGAACATTTCTGTCATTAATTACTCACCCTCATGTCGTTCCACACCCGTAAAACCTTCGTTCTTCTTTGGTACGCAAATTAAGATATTTTTGATGAAATCCGAGAGGTATTTCCTTGTCCATAGACAGGAATATAATCACCACTTTCAAGGTCCAGAAAGGTACTAAAGACATTGTTAAAACAGTTGACCTGACTACAGTGGTTCAACCTTAAAGGGTTAGTTCACCCAAAAATGAAAATGATGTCATTAATGACTCACCCTCATGTCGTTCCAAACCCGTAAGACCTCCGTTCATCTCCATTGAAAATGTATGTACGGTATACTGTCCATGTCCAGAAAGGTAATAAAAACATCATCAAAGTAGTCCATGTGACATCAGTGGGTTAGTTAGAATTTGATGAAGCATCGAAAATACATTTTGGTCCAAAAATAACAAAAACTACGACTTTATTCAGAATTGTCTTCTCTTCCGGAATCCTTTCCATTGAATTGATTCCATTGAATCCTTTCATCTGTCGGCGTTGGTAATGCACTTTTACGTCGCCGTGGTTGTTTTTGGCGATTAGGCGACATTTTGAAGCATCAAAAATAACAAAAACTACGACTTTATTCAGCATCGTATTCTCTTCCAGGTCTGTTGTATATCCGCGTTCATGACTCCACTTCTTCTTCTTCTTCTTTCCTGTTTTACGGCGGTTGGCATCCAGCTTATTGGTGCATTACTGCCCCCTTCTGCTCCGGAGTGTGGTTCACGACTCCACAGTGACGCTGCTGATGTGTTATCTGGTGCGCCCAAGCTTCGTTTACAGTCTGAGGGAGACGCACGCTGTATTCAAGCTATTCTACATTGTTTGTATTTTGGTATTGCTATATTTTTTAAAATGGTGCGTAAGTGTGCATGTCACGGATGTCCTAATCACCAAAAACAATGACGTAAAAGTGCATTACCAACGCCGACAGATGAAAGGATTCAATGGAATCAATTCAATGGAAAGGATTCCGGAAGAGAAGACAATTCTGAATAAAGTCGTAGTTTTTGTTATTTTTGGACCAAAATGTATTTTCGATGCTTCATCAAATTCTAACTAACCCACTGATGTCACATGGACTACTTTGATGATGTTTTTATTACCTTTCTGGACATGGACAGTATACCGTACATACATTTTCAATGGAGATGAACGGAGGTCTTACGGGTTTGGAACGACATGAGGGTGAGTCATTAATGACATCATTTTCATTTTTGGGTGAACTAACCCTTTAATGTTTTGAAGCGATGAGAATACATTTTGTGCTCAAAAACAAAACAAAAATAAGGACTTTATTCTACAATATCTTCTCTTCCCTGTCATTATCCATACACAGGTGACGCAGTAAGCACAGTGAAGGCCTCCGTGTTTACGTCTGAATGCCGGCTCAGTATTGGTCAAAGCTGATCAGGTGAGCGCATGTGTGTGATGCTGACGCAAGAGCCGGCCAATAATGAGTCAGCGTTCTGACATAGAACCTGTGTTCTGAAGATAAACGAAGGACTTACGGGTGTAGAACAACATCAGGGTGAGTAATTAATGACAGAATTTTTATTTTTGGGTGAACTAACCCTTTAATGCTCAGTTGTGATGATGACTTTACATGTAGTGATTCAGGTTTTGGGACACAGAGTCACTGGAATTGAATTTGCCCTTGGAATATTTGGGATGGAATATGAGATGCATCATGTCTGGAATAAAAAGAATGAAAAGAATTAGGGAAAAATGCAATGAAGAGATAAAGAGAGAAGCCAAAATATCACCAGTACACATACTTGTTCAGTGGAAGTTGCTGCCTGTGTGTGAACACGGCTTCATGGGTCATTAAATATGAATACTGTCCTTGTAATTTGAGGCCAAAAGAATTACGGCGGTACGGTAGCTGTAGGAACGACCCGTTTCTCTGAGATTGCCATTATTAAACGTGTTTGTGCATCTTAAATTCTGCGTAAGCCGCCTGCCGTGCAACATGTCCCTCACATCTGCATGGTAATGAGTTTCTGAAGAGCGCAAAAGGAAGAGAAATACAGCTAATGACCCTGAACCGTTAACACAGAACAAATTTAGCACTAAAGACCCCATTAGATGCTAACCAGAATTTAAATAAGAGTAAAAAACATCCCTCCGTTTAACTTTCAACTAAATGCAATGTATTTACTACTGCATTGTGCTATATATAACTTCAAAAACACAATGGACAGTGAACATGAGATGTGTTCATGAAATGTGTGTACAGAGGTCAATTTCACAAAGGTATAAAGGTGAGTTCACATTCTGATCATGAAGATGGCTTCAAATTCTGTGATAGCTGTTGATATAGGTATTCAATGATAACATCAAACATTCTTTGTTTTTACTCAAAATATAGAACAGACGGGTCTGCTATGGGCAATGGATGTAATGCTACAGTTTTAGAGCAGAAATGAGTAACAGCAGACATACTACATACTACATACTACATACTTAGGCAGCTCCCTAAACTTGCCTGAAATGTAAACCAACTTGTTGGTGCAGCCCATGTGTGTCCTTTAATATGACACAAATGTTTAGAGGATTAGAGCATTGTTCCACTGGTATAAATGTACCAGTAATAAAGTAATACAAATAAATGAATAAAATGTATTTATATTAGTTGTGTGTGTGCGTGTACTTGTTTTGACTATACTTGTGAGGACCAAATGTCTTAATTATATTGTGGAATACTTTCACAAGCCACTAGTGAGGACATTGACTGGTCCTCACTATTTTAAAAGACTTATAAATCAACCAGAAGATGTTTTTATTTAAATCTAGTGATGGTTACATGCTTCTGTAAAATCAATGGAAGTCTATGGAATGTCCTCACTAAGATAGCAAAACAAACCTGTGTGTGTGTGTGTGTGTGTGTGTGTGTGTGTGTGTGTGTGTGTTCTTGTTTATATTACATTGTGTGGACCAAATGGCCCCACAATGTAATAAAAACCTGAGATCACCTACATTGTGGGGTCCAGCCAGCGGTCCCCACGAGGGAAATGGATTAATAAACATACTAAAAGATGTTTTTTTGAAAATGTAAAAATGCAGAATGTTTCCTGTGATGGTTAGGTTTAGGGATAGGGGTAGGGTAGGGGGATAGGAAGTACGGTTTGTACAGTATAAAAACCATTACGCCTATGGAGAGACCCCACTAAGATAGGTGCGCCTGTTTGTGTGTGTGTGTGTGTGCAAATTGTTTTGCAGAGCCTTTTTTCTGTACACAAATCTGAACTTTTATCAGCTATTGTTAAACATAAAGGGTAGGTTGGGTTAAGATGTCCCCAGGGGCAAGATGACCCGCCTTATTTTTTTCTCTCTTGACCATAGATGGCACAAAATTTCATCACAGCACTTTTTATAACTGGCTACGCTATTTGTAATTTCATCTGAATATCAACATTTGTGAGATTTAGATTTTAGGTTGACTGATCTAATTTTGTGTCTCTGGAAAATAGTGATCTATGACGTATTATGTTGGATATCACAGTTTTGTTGTGTCTATTTGAAGACTTCAGATGCAAAAGCCTCTAAGCCACCTGATGTCACCTGATGGAGTTTGGGTTCCTTGCCGCTGTCGCCTTTGGCTTGCTTAGTTGGGGACACTTGACATTTGATATTCAATAGTATTCTTGACATTTATTCAACAGTGCTTCTGATCTGCCTGCATTGACACTATTATTTAAGAGCTGCTGTGCAGCCAAATTATGTACCAGTTATCAATGTAAAGCTGCTTTGACACAATCTGCATTGTAAAAAGCGCTATATAAATAAAGGTGACTTGACTTGACTTGACTAAGTGCCATCTGAATTTTTCTTCTAAAATGAGCATTTTTATCAAGCTCATATGTTTAGGTTCTGTAATTTAACTTTAATGGCAATTAATAGTCCTTTTCATTGCCATTAAAGTGAAATAACTGAACATAAACATACAAGCTTGATAAAAATGCTTATATTAGAAGAAAATTTCAGATGGCACTTAGAGGCTTTTGCATCTGAACTCTTCATTTGTTAATGAGGGATTTGTGGGCACATTCATGTTTTTAGATTTGTGGAGTAAAATTTATAGTTTTTAAGTAAAAAGATAAAATTAGACCCCTCCCATTTACATACAGACATCTTTGTACATTTCAGACATATTTGCTTTTAATAAAACCTAGTAGAGTGAAATAATTAAATTTGCATTCACAGTGTTGCTATTATGACATACCTTCAATTAAAATATGGGGAATTAAATAAGTAAATATTCATATGCCCAGTGTTGGGGAGTAAGTAGCAAAATCCCCAGAGTTAAATCAACTCTGCTCAGAGAACATATGGCCCCTCTCTACATAGAGGTAAAATAACACTGAAGCAGAGTTAATGTTAATGAGATAATATGCTGTTTGTGTATTTGTTTATTCAGAGCTTGAAAGATTTAATGTCTTTTATCTTCAGTTGATTTCATCTAAGACTGTGGCTGGAAGTCATTTGTAGTTATTGTGTTTCTATTCAGTGATTCTGCTTGTTAACAGCAGGTGTTCATCACTAATGCTCAATCATAACTTAATTAATCACTTATTATTTCATTAACTTTAACTCTGCTTCAGTGTTACTTTAACACTATATAGAGAGGGACCATCTGTAATCTGAGCAGAGTTGATTTAACTCTGGGGATTTTGCTGTGTACATGTAATGGCGTTGTGTAATTTAATTACAAAATAAATGTAAATGTAATCCACTGAGAAAAAAAATGTGTCATTAAATTACAGTTACTTATGAAAATGAACGATTACAAAGGGGGTTACATCTGAATATTTTCTGTAAAAAGCTAGGATATGTTGAATAATATTAATTTGCTGCTTTTAATTTGCTGTATTTAACCTCAGAACGATCTTAAAGTAAAAAGAGGTGCTAAAGTCTGATTTTGTTGTGGCTGTGCTTTAAAATTAAATAATTATAATCTTAATTCAAGTGATGAAGGATTTTAGTGTTAAGGTTAACCCTGCCTACATGTTTGAAAATGATTAACAGTTGAAAACATTCCTTAGAAATTTAGAAAAGTAATCAAAAAATAATCAAATGTAATCAGTTACATTACTTTAAGTAACTGAAATAGATACACTACGTATTACATTTTAAATATGGTAACTTGTAATCTGTAACCTTCCCAACACGGCATATGCATGTATAAGTTATAGAATAATTTTACCTTTCAGATTAATCTTTTTTACTGGTTTTCTGCTTTGTCTGTCATCAGTTATTCAATTATTATTATCTAAATTGTCAAAATAAAATTTTAAACACAAGTTTATTTAGTATTTTTACATTATTGACACTTTAAAAATATATAAATATTAATAAGAATTAATTTATCCAGGAAGGGGGCCAACTTACCTCTGTTTTAATACTTGACATTTTGTGCTATAACTAAATTAGCAAATGTGTGTATTTCCTATAATAACACATTGGCTGATGCATCATCATCCTACATATGCTAAACTTATATCTAAATATGTTACAATTTAAAAGAAAATCCACATTGTTCCTAAGGTGGGCATCTTCCCCATCCTACCCTATTTTGTTTTTTTCTATTTTGGTAGTACTTTACATTATTGAGTCATGTTGTCTCAAAAAGGCAAGTTGTGTTAAATGAATCTTTTTACTTGGCAATAATGTTGTTTTATTGTCTATATAGTAATAATGTTAATGTTCATTGTGTAAGTGATTAATGTTTGTTAATGTTATTAAAGAAAGTTTATACTAATGTTTTAGGTCAATTCCCGAATATAAGACTTTCATCATCAAAGCCCCATTCAGTCATTTCTATAGAAATGACACAACTAAAGCGACATGTTGTTGAAAGTGAAAGTTTCCCATATTGCGACAACAGAAAATTAAACTTTTTATATCCTGATGTTTGCAGTTTTGTCAGTATTTTTAGTTCTAAACAACAGAAATCATTATTAAAATGATAAACATTATAATAGGTCTAATAAACTGTTGGAATATCACCTCCAAATTTCCTACAGATTTTAATTTAATTTGTAGCAAATAAATTTATATTGAAGTTTGAGACATTTTAATATGCTTTTCACCCCTGAATCTAAATAAAACTACAGTAACATGGCATTTCGTTAGAAACTAGGTTACTAAAGTACACTTTTCGTAAGGCAGAAGCCTACGGAATTTCAGACGTCCACTGACAGTGCGCATGCGCAGTGCAACTTTTCCGCATTGGGCTCCTTCACGCTTCCTCATTGACAGCGCCTAAAGGAAGAAAGCAGCGTTCCCCTGTTTCATTTGCAGTTTTATATCGCTTTTACGTACTTTTGACATTTTAAATAACTCAGAAGATTTCTTTAAAAGTCTTGGAAAGTTCAGAAATGTCAAAGCCTCCCCCCAAACCAGCTAAACCAGGTAAGAGGTGCGCGTGGAGGAAAAAGCCTCGCAAACCTACTAAAGTTTCATTATACATTCACATATTTTTGCATTGTTTCGTTGCCTAATAGCTGTACAAACACGCGGATATTCGATGTCATGCAATGAAATGTATATAAGAGCATGCAATTCCGTGTCTTAGTGAACTTTCTACTGCGGGTGGAGTTTGGCGTTTCTCCAGCGCAGCGCAGCGCAACTTTCTTTGCGCTTTTGGAGCTTTTCAAACGATTGTTCTCGGTTAACATGCGTAAAACGATCAAATCTTGGCTTCAGTGTTCAACAGATAAAATAAAACGATTGAAACGCCTTGCCATAGACGGCAGGATTGGGTTTGGAAAGAGAAATATCACTCAAGCAAGCCACTGGCTGTGTTTCAGAACCTAGTGAGAAGCCTAGCTAGACAGCGCGAGTGGTCAACGTAGACGCACAAACCATTTTTGGAAACCGCATTTCAGTTGCTGTTCGCGCCCTTGATGCCCAAAATGCTGTTTAGTTAGAAATCTCAACGGTTTTAAGTCACTACCCTTGTTCGAGTAACCAGTTACTTCCCTAAATGAAAGAGCAGCTTCACTGTGCTTAGTGTACAAAAAAACACATGACATTTGGACTGGACTGGTTGTGCACAGTCAAAGATATGTGCTGGAGGGACAGGTCAACCAATATTGTTTGTTCACAAATGATTTTTGACACAACTAAATCTTTAGATTACAAAACTAAAGCATAAGGTTCATTATGACTATATTCTTTTTATTATAATAATGCAGTTATTGTATGCAAAATCATTTGAATGGTCCAAGTAGTCGCAAATTGGTTGAAGAACCAATTAAGTTGAAAACAGAATATTTAAATGCTTATTGATCTCTAGTCATACACTAGGATGACCTCTTAGTACAGTTTACTCAGAATGTGGGTCTGCGATGTCCACCAGGCAAATGTTACAATTTGCGTAGGATGGAATGTTTGGAATATTTAACATGTAATGTTTAGAATTGGCCAAGACCAGAGTGTTTCCATTTCACAGTCTGATATGTGTAGGACGTTTGGGAGGAGCCTGTTGGATCCCACTTGGCAGGGCTTATTTGGTTGTTACAGGCCACATGGAAATACCTTTGCAGTCAGGAAATACCCTTTGTTGTGCTTATAATGGTTTGTTTATTTATATATTTTGACCTCAGGCCTTGGGTTCCTGTGGCCTTGAGGCTTACACACTTTTGTCATGTGGTTCGCTACGTTTAGTTCTGATGTGATGGTGTTTTGCATATAGATGGGCTGATAGGTGAAGATAAGGGTTTAACAGGTGAAGTCTGTTTTGCCTCTAAACAGGCAACACTGGACCTAAAAATGTGTATAAAATGCTTTGGATTTCCTGTAAATGATCCTTTGAAACATGTAAGTAACATCCATATGTTTTAAACAGGTCAGGTCAAGGTGTACAGGGCTTTATTCACCTTTGACCCAAGGACGGTGAGTTTCATTCTTACAAGTTCCCTTTTGTTTAGATATTGTTTTAGCTCGACAGGAGTGAGCTCATCATGTATGTTTTCCTCTTTTTCAGCCAGATGAACTGTACTTTGAGGAAGGAGACATTCTGTACATCTCAGATACTGTACGTTTATGATCTCTCTTGGTACTGCTTAGAAGTACTGATACTTCCTCCTGTGATTATGTTGATATTCATGATTTCCATGATTTTCTAGTGATTGCTGGGTTTGTTTTCAGAGTGACAGTAACTGGTGGAAAGGGACATGCAGGGGAAGGACTGGTCTTATTCCCAGTAATTACGGTAAGGAAAGCAAGTGGCAAACTAGAACCTACAAACAATCAAACCTTATAGTACACCTTCAGTGACTTTTTGGCTTTTGTAAAACGTTAACGAAATGTGTATATAAATGTGACGTTTAAAGACTTTTATGATGTCGGGAAAGTTTTATTAGAGATGTAACTGTTACTATTGCGCATATACTTTAGGGTTAGGGAACGAATCCCAGCCTTAATTATAAGCAAACTTTTCTGCATATCTTTTCATGTGCTATTATTGTTTATAAGTGAACAGACTTCTGCTTGGCAGAAAATAAAATGAGTGAAAATAGCATTGCCGTTGGTATACATTAGGGATGCACCAATATGAAAACTTTGGCCTATACCGATAATTCTTTATATTTGAAAGCCGATAACCGATATATTGGCCGATAAATCTAAATCCGCATTTTTATATAATTTTTGAGAGCTTGTTTACAAAAACAAAAGTCTCCCCATTAAAAGCCATGTCCAAAGCACACAATTACAATGTTCTCATTATAGTATTATGTAGCATATATGATAGACTTGTGCTCCACACGTTCAACTTAACTGTATTTTCCTTTTTGAAGTGATTTCAATCATATTTCAAGCAATTCAAAACCATCATGGTGAACATTGCGCATCTGAAGTGTCTGAAGCCATTATTTATCAGCTTTAATATATATCGGCCAAACTTTCTTAATATTTTTATTTTATATATCGGCTGATACCGATATGGTGGCTGATATATCGTGCATCCATAGTATACATACATCTTTCAGAGTGTCATTCTTAAGTTGGTGTGATTTGTCTTTTTCCAGTGGCTGAACAAGCAGAGTCCATAGACAACCCCATGCATGAAGCGGCCAAGCGAGGTACTCAAATTCAGACCCATTTAGCATTTTGTTTGTTTGTAAAAGTGGTGAAACAATCAGATGTTTTGTGGGAATGCAGGTAATCTGAGCTGGCTCAGAGAGTGTTTGGATAATAAGGTTGGCATCAACGGACTGGACAAAGCAGGGAACACCGCTCTCTACTGGGCCTGTCACGGAGGGCATAAAGGTAAAAGATGCACACATCGGTAAAAACACATACTTGGACTGTTTACAATTGCTAATATCTGAGGCGCAGCAGTAGCGCACAAGCTTGCCACCAATAGGAATTCAATTTTGTCTATTAACGGCACAGAAAAAAGCACCATAAATGAATTTTATGCAAACAGATGAGTAAAATAAATCGTTTGTTCTTAGATGTGGTGGAGATTCTGCTGAGTCAGCCAAACTGTGAGCTCAATCAGCAGGTACGTCTAATGTTGGTTAAAATGTTTTTGATGAATCAATGTTCTGGAGATCAAATGCATTTTATGAACATTGAGATGGTGTGTATGCAAAAGTGACAAAGTGATTGCAAAATTATAGATTTTTCAGGAAACGGTTCTTTATATTTGACTCAGTGTATCAAATGACGTGCGTTCATTTCCACAACAGAATAAACTGGGAGACACGGCTCTACATGCAGCTGCCTGGAAGGGTTATTCAGATATAGTTGAGATGTTGCTCAATAAAAGTAAGTAAATACATTTTTCCTCTCATTAAAGGATTAGTTCACGTTCAAATACATTTTTCCTGATAATTTACTCACCCCCATGTCATTCAAGATGTTCATGTCTTTCTTTCTTCAGTCGAAAGGTAATTAAGGTTTTTGATGAAAACATTCCAGGATTATTCTCCTTATAGTGGACTTCAATGGCCTCCAAATGGTTGAAGATCAAAATTATAGTTTCAGTGCAGCTTCAAAGGGCTTTTTAAATGATACCAGATGAGAAATAAGGAGTCTTATCTAGTGAAACGAACGAACACAGCGCCAGTTCCATTTTTTCCGTAAGTAGAATAGGGAAGGCGTAGGACAAACAGCGTAAGCTTTTTGAAGAATAAGAAAGTGCGGTTTTGGCGGAAGCACTTGGTAGGCGATCATTTGTGTTTATAAAGCATATACATTTACTTTTTTTCGAAAATGACCGATGGTTTCTCTAGATAAGACCCTTATTCCTCGTCTGGTATCGTTTAAAGCTCTTTGAAGCTGCACTGAAACTGTCATTTTGACCTTCAAACCGTTTGGGCGGTTCCATTGAAGTCCACTATAAGGAGAATAATCCTGGAATGTTTTCATCAAAAACCTTAATTTCTTTTTGACTGAAGAAAGAAAGACATGAACATCTTGGATGACATGGGGGTGAGTAAATTATCAGGAAAATGTCATTTGAAAGTGAATTTATCCTTTAAACGCATTCATTTTCTTACACACATTCTGTGATACAAGGATGGGGTAAAAATATTGATGAACTAATTAAGTTTCATCTTAAAATATCCAATATTTGTTCTTTGTTACGTTTATTAGTAGTGTTTTAGTAAACGTCAAGGTTTTTTAGGGCTTATATTTAATCCAAAGGGATATTTTCACCAAAAATGAAAATGATCCCATGATTTACTCAGCATCAAGCCTTCCTAGGTGTATATGACTTTCTTCTTTCAGCCGAACACAAAACTTTATAAACTATTATCACTGGCTTCCGACAACAGCCGTACGCGCATTTGCAAGAGAGTCAAGTTCCTGTGGAAGGGTGACCTCTGACCCAACGTATGGCGTAGGAAGCTTAGGTGAGAATCGCCGCCTCTCACAAAAACCATGCAACTCGCTAGTGAATACCAGTGGAAGCCAGTGATTATAGTTTATAAAGTTTTAAATATGGATATTTTTCTTAAAAAAAAAACACATTGCGTCGCTTCAGAAGGCCTTTATTAACCCACTGGAGTCGTATGGATTACTTTTATGATGGATGGATATGCTTTGAAGCTTGGAAGAGCCAGGATATTATTTAATATAACTCTGATTGTGTTTGGCTGAAAGAAGATAGTCATATACACCTAGGATGGCTTGAGGTTGAGTAAATCATGGGATAATTTTCATTTTTGGGTGAACTATTCCTTTAAACCATTAATATTTTAGTAATGCATGGAATTATTCATAAAGAATTTCTTTAATATCAAAGCAAAGTTAATATTGTAACTGGATTATTCTTAATTAAAACTGGAAGCGACCAATGGCAATCTTTATCATGCCAAAACAGAACTTGAAGCTTGACTTTAGCAAAAGTCAAATAAAAGCTAATGTTAAAAATTAACTTCACATGGATTATATGAAAATAGTGAAATCATTTTACACAAAATGGGCCTCATGAAACATGAGCAGGTTCGTAAAATGATTCTTATGCAAAGTCATATTATGCGCGATGTCTTTGTAATAAATCAAGTACCAATGTGTGATATTTTTTTTTATCTGTATCTGCATCTTTTTTCATTGCTTATATCGCGTATTTGTGTTTATATCGTAGATGCCAGGACAGACATCCTCAACAATGAGAAGAAGACAGCTCTGGATATGGCCACCAACGCACAAAGTGCCTCTCTGCTAAAGAGGAAACTGGGAGGAGGTGAGTCAAAAGGCATCTCCTTTCAGTTACCTCCTTCAGATGTCACTTCCTGTGACATTCACATAAATAACTGTGTCTGTTGAATTTACAGTGATTCTGCGCACCCACAGTAATGCCGAGGAGTATCTCGATGATGAAGACTCTGACTGAGAGAAGAGCAGCACTAATGAAGTCCATTCATTCCTACACTCATTCCAGCACAAACCATTATATGTATATAGATCTGATATCTGTGCGAGAAACATTACTTACAAAGGTTGGGAGGATTGCCACTGGTTGCCGCTGTCTGATAGTCTCAGCTTTCTTCTTTATTCCAGTTCATTGTAAAAGTATTGCAGTACTTGTCTGTTCAGTACATGTTTAGGATGGACACAGTGAACATTTGTTCTTCTATTTGCTGCTCCTCTCTTAACTGTATTTATTCTGTAAAATTGTCTTTTTGGTTTTAAAGTGCCTTCTTTAATAGGAAGATCGCCCAGGCAAAACGTCTCAGAGCCCTGGGTCTTTTTATTCCAATAGTTTTATGCACATGTATGTGGGGAAGCGTGTGTGTACACTCCTGAGCATTTTACATTTTTGATTGTGTTTGTGTGTATGTGCATGTGTACGAGATGTTCTTGATGATAGAATTGCATGTAAATCCAAACATTACAACTATGCAAATAAATCAGTGGCATTTGCTTGATATGCAAGACTCAAGCTTGGAGCTTGAATGCATGGGTATTTTAAAGTGTACTCTTTAGGGCCCAAGCGAAAATTCGCGCAGGGCCCTCTTGTTCTTCTAAGGATTATTATTATTTTTTTTTTTTTTTTTTTTTTTTATTTTTTTTCCGTCTTCCGGGGCTTTTTGGGGGCCTTAACATGCTCAAAAACTCTTGAAAATTGGCACACACATTGGAATCCGCGGCCATTAGGACGCCGGAGAGGCTGGTACCCGGGCGTGGCAGGGGGGCTCGACAGCGCCCCCTTGAAAAAAGTCTGAAAATTTGGTCCATATATTAAACACGCTTGCACGTATTAGTATGAAACTCAGTACACATATAGACCTCATCGGGCCGAACAACTTTCGTGCTCTAAGTTAAACACCACGCCAACAGGAAGTCAGCTATTAAGGGTTGTTTGAAAAACGCATGCTCTGGAATTTGATATACTCCTCCTAGACGATTAATCCGATCGCCACCAAACTCGGTCAGCATGAAGTCAAGACACTGATGATTAAAAATTGCCAGGGGATTTTTGATATCTCGAACGGTTTGGCCGTGGCGAGGCAACGAATTTATGGCGAGAAAAAGGAAACAGGAAATGTGTTATAACGTCTGCATACATATATTGATCTTTATGAAACTTCACGAGTGTGTTCGTTATAGGAGTCTGATCACATGGATGTGACTATTGTGAGTCAAAGTTATAGCGCCACCAACTGGCAGCAGGAAGTGTATCACTTTTTGAAATGTTTTGAGATCACCCTCTTATTTTTACCTGATTTGCTTCAAACTTCATCAGTGTAATGTCAATACACAGCAGATGTAGACCTATGACAGGATTTTTGATATTTGAAATATTGTTGCCATGGCAACAGGTCAAACTGTAATAATATTCTTGAGTGTTTTTGAGGCTCTTAACATGCTTCAAATTGCATGAAACTCGACACACACATCAATATTGTCAACCAGTAGACATGGACAAAGCCATAGAAATGGGCGTGGTGGAGGGGCTCAGTAGCGCCACCTTTTGACAAAAGTGGGGGGTTAGTTTTTCCTACAATCACCAAACTCGGTACACATATTGTTCTCATCAAGCCGGACAATTTTCTAATTACATTCATTAGCTCCGACCAACAGGAAGTCAGCTATTTTGGTTTGAATGTTAATTTTTTGAAAAAACAGGCTATGAATTTTATACTACTGCTCCTACAGGGTTTATCCAATTTACACCAAACTTTTTTTAACTTGTTGCTAACACATTGAAGTTGTTTAATTGCAAACGGATTTTGGATATCTCAAACGGTTTGGCCGTGGCGAGGCAACGAATTTATGGCAAGAAAAGGGAAACAAAGTGTTATAACTTCTGCATACATTAATTGATTTTGATGAAACTTCGGCTTAGTCTTCGTTGTACAAGGCTGATCACATGGATGTGACTATTGTGATTCAAAGTAATAGCGCCACCAACTGGAAGCAGAAAATGTGTCACTTTCAGCATACATTGAGATCACCCTCTTATTTTTACCTGATTTGCTTCAAAATTCATCAGAATAATGTTAAAACTTGGCACATGTAATCCTTTGAAAATGGGCAGGGAGGAGGGGCTCTATAGTGGCACCTTGTAGTGCAGTAAATGTGGAGTGAATTTGACATAGTCCTTTGATGTTTAACCGTTTTAAGTGCCTATTGCCCGCTGTGCACAGTTGCCCTGAAGCCACCGGGGTGGCGGTGCCACCGGGCTTGGGCCCGCCATCGCTGCTCGCAGCTATATTTTTACCTTGTATGCATTAATTTAGCCTTATTTTCTTAGGTTAAAAAAAGGGTAGTTGACTTAAAAGGCTAGTTCACCCAAAAATGAAATTTCTGTCATTAATTACTCACCCCCATGTCGTTCCAAACCCGTAAGACAAGGAACACAAATTAAGGTATTTTTGATGAAATCCAAAAGGTTTTTATCTCCCATAGAAAGCAACATAATTATAATTAAATAATAATTAATTATAATGAATCATTTAAGGTCCAGAAAAGTAGTAATTGTTAAAATAGTTAACTGCTCATGTGTTACAGCGTCAGCCAATACTGAGTCGGCGTTCTGACGTAAAACCTGGAAATGCTGTACGTAAACAGTGTAGCAGTAAGGCAGGTGAGAGAAGATATTGTTGAATAGTTGTTTTTGTTTTGTTTTTGAGCACAAAAAGTATTCTCAACGCTTCATAACCTCAAGGTTGATCCACTGTAGTCACGTTGACTAGTTTAACAATGTTTTTACTACTTTTCTGGAACTTGAATGATGGTAATTACGTTGCTTGCTATGGGAGATAAAAATAAAAAAACCTCGGATTTCATCAAAAATATCTTAATTTGTGTTCCGAAAGTGAACGAAGGTCTAATGGGTGTGGAACGACAGTCATAGGGACAGAAATTTCATTTTTGGGTGCATTATCACTTTAAGGACAAGCTTATTTATTTATTTATTTAATCATTTATTGGCGTCTTGTGATGGTTTTTATGAATGTTGGCTTTGAGAGCAGCAGATTAATGCCAAAGAAATTTAATTTTACAATTGCTCTAGGTCTTAGTTTATTAATCCAGCTTAATGTGGCTAAACTCCATCTTAATTTAATGTTATTAATCAATTTACTTCAATAATTTTTGAAAAGAAATTGATAAAATTTGTCGTGAAAAGACTTACCTCAGAAACTCGCGCCGCTTGCTGGAGCTAAGCGCGCGCATTTAATATTAATTACCAATTTAATAAAATAAAATAATTAGGAAATGTTGAAAATAACCTAGCCATAAAATAGATTTTTTTGAAAAGAAATAGATACATTTTGTCGTGAAAAGACTTACCTCAGAAACTCGCGCCATTACTGTCAGGAAACGCTTGCTGGAGCTAAGTGCGCGCATTTAATATTAATTACCAATTTAATAAAATAATTAGGAAGTGTTGAAAATAACCTAACTATAAAATTGAACAACCCAACTCTCACCGAAAATTAAATTTAAAATCTTCGGATATGCATGAAGCATTGAACTTGACTAACACAATTTGCTTGCTTGAATTTCTTTACAAAACTATTTTCTTTTTAAATAGAGGAGTTCGAGTGGATAGTAAATTAAGAAAAACCACCAGCAACATATGCATTCCCAGGGTGTTTTTTTTTTTTTTTTTACTGGTTATTACATAATTCCATTTACACTGGTGTTATTTCTTAGTTTTGATGTCTTAACTATTATTCTATGAATATGCAAGATAATAGCAGGGCTCTCAAGTGTCACGCATTGAGCGTGACAGTCACTCATTTCGGTCTTTTGTCACGCACTCACGCCACACATTGTATTTCTCACGCAGAAAAACTATTTATCATATATTTAATATGCCGCAGCGCCCAAAATGTATCTGGCCGCGCCGCTCTCTATGGAACCGGACAGGAATCAAGCGCGTCTCGAACCTGCCACTTATCAGCCAATCAAAAAAAAAGAAAGAGGCTACACAATAGCCAATCAGAAAATAGCACTATTGTATCTGGGTAAGATTTAACGCAACAACCAATGAAAAAAAAGCATATCCTGGAATTGTTCACCATCATCCTCGTTCACCCACAGAGGAAACCACTGGAGCTCTGAGCATCACTTTGAGCACAAAGTCATGATCTCCTGTTTTAATGTTACAACAAATTCACAACTTGTTTGACACAAACAATGACAACTTGACTGCTGTTAGATAATCAGATAATCAGCATCAGTTTTTCATCAGTGTCTGTAACTTAGACAACAGTTTTACAGCCTGTTCACTGACAACACCTGCTCAGAACAAGTAGTCTAGGCCTAGTTATATTTTCCTATCACACGATGACTGACATTTTGTTACATTAAACATCTCTCTCTCTCCAAATAGTTTTAATAATTTTATTAGCACTAAATAAATTAAAGTGTATTGCATCGTCAATGTTATAGGTCACTTTTTAAATCATGTCACATTTTATATCCAGGCCATGGATCAGTGTTTCCCATACATTGACTAGACTGTAGCAGCCCGCCACATTCTAATTGGTCCCGCCACAGTCTCAAAATATGAATACGGATATGACGCGATATTTAAATTACCGTCTGATAATTGCGCTCCTTTAGATGGCAAAAGTGGGAGTCATAGAGCAAAATAAGTAGACTAGTACCAATTAAGTTTTCGTGCATTATATTCAAAGTCATCTGAAGCCATTCCATAGCTTTTTTTTTTTCTTCCAAGAATTAGGCTAGAATACTTTTTGCTGCTGAATTATATACTCACCTAGTTTACTTATTTATTTATTGGTCAGCTTATGATTATATATTTTTATTCATTTTTTATTTGTATCTATAATGAAGTGGTGTGTTTAGTGTATTCTGGATTGGTTAACAAATCAAAGAGTGACCATTAGTTCCACAAATACAGACACAGGCTCCCACTAATACATTAATTCAACAAAGGTAACCTCTTTTGCTACATATTTTTAATGGTTTAAATGTGTACTCTACATGTTTGACCACTTACGAACTCTCAATTAGCCTACTATATGTTGTGTACATGACTAATGTGCCCAACCATCAGCAATAAATAAATTACTTTTAGAGCACAAAATTGTTTACAATAGAACAAATTTCTTCATTGATCTAGTCACTTAATTTTGCTCTTAGAATGCACTAGATTCATGCATTTAAATTTAAAATGTACAAAATTTTCCTCCGGGAGGGCATGCCCCCGGACCCCCCTAGAGGAACCGATGTCCACCCACTACAGTCTCACGAAATCCTGTGGGAAACACTGTGGATTCATTAATCAAAGGTGTCAGGTAAAAGGCAACTAATAAGCATCATCTCATTCACCCTGGATGCTAGCCCAGAGAAGGTGGCGAAAGTTTTTTTATTTTCCTGCTAACCTGGAAAATAATTCAACATAACTGCATTTAGTGACCTCTTGTTACATTTTACCAATTCAACAACAAAAAAAAGTTCTTAATTTGCAGACTTTCCTTTTTGTTCTGCCAGTCTCAACTGACGAAAGTGCATTTTAGATTACGATACTGAATACACTAACGACGACACAATATCAAGTTAATCATTTTAGTGTGTGATGTATTCAAGATGTGAATTTTTGTATTAATTATAACCACAGGCCTGAGCTCAGACATACTGAATACATATTGAACACATATGAACAACAAATTCTGTCATAAGGTGGCGCTACAGAGCCAGACAACAGACAGTTGCACTTAAAATTTAATTAAAATTTAGTTAAATTTAAAATTTGATATCTGAATGTATTCTGTAAGCCTAGAAGCATGAGTCTTACTCAAAAAAAAGCTCTTTAGCATACTATAAAAAGCTATTTTGGATATTTTAGTGTATCTGTGATGGGAAGCATTGAAATTTATGCATTTGGCAGATGCCTTTTGATGCATCGGTTCATGCATTCCCTGGGAATGGAATTCATAAGTTATGAATTTATACACAACATGACTTTAATACTGATAGAAAACATTACATTTTATCAGCTGTTAATGGGACTTCAATGCAAATACATCGCATAAAATAAAGAAGCATAAATCAGTAAATGAGATCCTGGTATTTATTCAATGCCTTGTACAATCCATTTAGACCCCATGTTTTAAATACAATGTGCATGTCATAATTCAATTTAGAATAAAATATGACATCACTCTGAAGAAGAAAATCTTTAAATTACTAAAATGGGGAAAAAAAGTTGTGTAAAGCTTTTGCCATCAATTATAATTCATAAGACTTTAATATATTTACTTGCATACAGTAGGAAATCATATGTATGGAAAAGGGGAAAAATGCATATCACAAAATTATTAAAACTTATTACATACAAGAACTTAAGACAACAATCATGTAAGTAAATCGCACATTTTGCCCGGTGGCAATAGGCACAATGTGGAACGCCACAAACTCAACGAAATGGGCATCTGAGCCCAAACTGGTATCTTTAAGAAGGCTTTTCATAAGAATGAAATAAGTATTATAACAGCAGAAGTGATTCTGTTCCACAGTCAAACTCTCATAAAGGCATAAGGATGGAAGCTCAAACCACTCCAGCCATCCAGATAAACAGAAACCTCCCATGAATATAAAAATAGAAACAATCATCAAAAAAAAAAAAAAAGAAAGAGCACACTTTATAAAGTGATCAGACAGAGAAATGCATGCACCATAAGATCAGGGCTGACAAAACTCTTGAGTACCAAAAATTATAAAAATATACAGAATATGGCATTGAGATTTTGATGATACCAAGCAGTTATTGCACCTTTGAGAAAACCTGATGTGGCCAATGGAAGAAAGAAGCAAAATAAAATAGCAGAGTGTGTCGTTACCCTAGAAAGCAGCAAGAACAGGGTTTTAGTCTGAAATGTGCAAAGAGATGTGTATGTTCAAGTTAAGCTCAATGTGTGTGTAACAAGTACAAAAATAGATCTTGATTTGTCCAATGCAGTCGATCATATCCAAAATAGCTCCACGCAATTTAAAGACCTAGTCTGATAACATCTGGATCTTTAAAAAGGCTGTTAAAAATCATAATGGCCTCCCTGAAGATCTACACTTGTCTGACAGTGCTTTGGCACAGGAACAAGCTGGTGTAATGCTCACTATCACCACAAGATGACACAATTTTAAAACTCGACCCTCGGGACTGATATTGGCGCACGTGCTCAAACACACACTTTTAACACTATCAGATTCTAGCTGAAGAGCTTGACAAAGCAGCTTTGGCAGTAGGGTTTGTCATTCTGCTCTTTGAATGTGCCTTTGTTCAGCTGTTTAAGGCAGAAGGCGCAGACGAAATGCTCGGGGTGAAACTTCTTGCCCATGGCAGTGATGCAGCGGCCGGTAATGGGTTTCTGACAGCCGGAGCAGAGGGAGCCGCGGCGCTCGTGGTAATGAGCCTCACAGTAGGGCTGCCCTTCATGCTCGAAGAAACTGCCGTTCACAAATGGAGTGAAACACTCCTGTGGAGGAGAGAGAAAACAGAAATCAGTCAGTTATATACAAATGATGCTACAAATAAAACAACACAGCAATATAGACATCTGATATCGAAATGAGCTCGTGTATAAATCCAGAACACACAGATAGCATCATGAACACCACAATTATTCCAAAACTGATACTAATATCTAGAGAACAGCATGGCTGATGGTTGATAATGTGTATATGAATGAAGATCCTGAGTATTTACTTATAGATCTTGAATATACACCAATCAGGCATAACATAACATCTTCCTAATATTGTATTGGTCCCCCTTTTGCTGCCAAAACAGCCCTGACTTGTCGAGGCATGGACTCAACTAAACCCTGCCCTGAAGGTGTGCTGTGGTATCTGACACCAAGATGTTAGCAGCAGATCCTTTCAGTCCTGTAAGTTGCGAGGTGGAGCCTCCATGGATCGGACTTGTTTGTTCAGCACATCCCACAGATGCTCGATTGGACTGAGATCTGGGGAATTTGGAGGCCAAGTCAACACCTCAAACTTGTCGTTGTGCTCCTCAAACCATTCCTGAACCATTTGGGTTTTGTGTCAGGGCGCATTATCCTGCTGAAAGAGGCCAAAGCCACCAGGGAATACCGTTTCCATGAAAGGGTGACCATGGTCTGCAACATCGCTTAGGTAGGTGGTACGTGTCAAAGTAACATCCACATGGATGGCAGGACCAAAGGTTTCCCAGCAGAACATTGCCCAAAGCATCACACTGTCTCCGTCGGCTTGCCTTCTTCCTATAGTGCATCCTGGTGCCATGTGTTCCCCAGGTAAGCGACGCACACGCACCCGGCCATCCACGTGATGTAAAAGAAAACGTGATTCATCAGACCAGACCACCTTCTTCCATTGCTCCGTGGTCCAGTTCTGATGCTCACGTGTCCACTGTTGGCTCTTTCGGCGGTGGACAGGGGTCAGCATGGGCACCCTGACTGATCTGCAGCTATGCAGCTCCATACGCAACAAACTGCGATGCACTGTGTATTCTGACACCTTTCTATCAGAACAAGCATTAACTTCTTGAGCAGTTTGAGCTTCAGTAGCTCGTCTGTTGGATCGGACCACACGGGCCAGCCTTCGCTCCTCACATGCATCAATGAGTCTTGGCCACCCATGACCCTGTCGCCGGTTCACCACTGTTCCTTCTTTGGAGCACTTTTAAATATTGGGATATTAATATGCATAGCTGATATATCAGTCAATCACATACTGTACACACACCCCTACATCAATGCATTCTTACACAGACAAACACACACATACTGACCCTGCAGACAAAACACTCTGGGTGCCAGAGAGAGTTGAGGGCTGAAATGTAGTTCTCCAGGATGGCACGGGCACAGCCGCCACATTTAGGGGCAAACATGTCAAAGTAGTCCTTCCTACAGTATGCCTTTCCCTCCTTCTCATGGAAACCTGCAGGAAATAGAGGTTGCCAAAGGCTTAAAACCTTTTAAAGAAAAAATAGCTTGGTAAAAAAAGAAAGAAATAGTAAAGGCCAGCTAAAGAGAAGAAAAGAGGCTGAGAAGAGTGGAAGCTGCTTACCCTCAGGCCCAAAGAATGACCCGCACTGGGCACAAAAGAAATGCTCTGGATGCCAGGTCCTGTCTAATGCGGTCACCACCCTCTGCAGGATGAAATAAAGGCAAATGTACAATTCATGACAATGAACTGATGGCAAAACTAGAACAGAAAGCACAATTTAAATGTCAATGAATGAATTCAAAATTAAGATATCCAAAACAAAGAATAAGACAATTACTAACCATTATTGGTAATAGTGTTCATTTCCCATTCCAGAAGTCATGTTTCAATCACATACTTCCTCCATTCAGACAGAATTGAGTGATTCAGGTAGTCAGGAATGGTATTTTAGCCTTTAGTTAAATATGCTTGTTATTTTTTTTCTTATGCATATGTTGTGAATGTGATTATTTTATGATCATTTCAATTCATTTTCTATGTAAAGCACTTTGAATTACCATTGTGTATGAAATGTGCTATATAAATAAACTTGCCTTGCCTTACATAATTCTGGTTTAGCAATGTAAACTACTCCAATCCTTACTATATACTAAACAAAACAAAATATATGCTTTTTTTGCGATATACACTACTGCTCAAAAGTTTGGGATCGGTAAGTTTTTTAATGTTTTTAAAAAGTTTCGTCTGCTCACCAAGGCTTAATTTATTTAATTAAAAATACAGTAAAAACCGTAATATTCTAAAAAATTATTACAATTTAAAATAACTGTTTTCTATTTGAATATATTTTACAAAGTAATTTATTCTTGTGTTGGCAAAGCTGAATTTTCAGCATCATTACTCCAGTCTTCAGTGTCACATGATCCTTCAGACATTATTCTAATATGATTATTAGCTCCTCAAGAAATATTTGTTATTATTATCAATGTTGAAAACAGTTGTGTACTTTTTTTTTTTCAGGATTCCTTGATGAATAGAAAGTTCAAAAGAACAGCATTTATCTGAAATACAAAGCTTCTGTAGCATTATACACTACCGTTCAAAAGTTTGGGGTCAGTAAGAATTTTTTTTTTTATTTTTTTTTTAAAGAAATTAAAGAAATTAATACTTTTATTCAGCAAGGATGCATTAAATCAATCAAAAGTGACAGTAAAGACATTTATAATGTTACAAAAGATTAGATTCACTGTTCTTTTGAACTTTCTATTCATCAAAGAATCCTGAAAAAAATATTGTACACAAATACTTTGTACAATTTGCAGCAAATCATCATATTAGAATGATTTCTGAAGGATCATGTGACACTGAAGACTGGAATAATGATGCAGAAAATTCAGCTTTGCCAACACAAGAATAAATTATATTTTCAAATATTTTCAAATAGAAAACAGTTATTTTAAATTGTAATAATATTTCACAATATTACTGTTTTTACTGTATTTTTAATTAAGTAAATGCAGCCTTGGTGAGCAGAAGAGACTTCTTTTAAAAACATTAAAAATCTTACCGATCCCAAACTTTTGAGCGGTAGTGTACATCTATGGAAAACAAAATTCCATTATGGAAAATCTTGTGTTAATGTGTATATTTATCTATATTTATCATATAGTGTAAACGTACAGTCATAAGTAAGTCAACATTTCTCTTTAAAAAATCTTGCTTTAGGCTTCTAATTAGTGACCAGTGATTTGGAAGACTCAGGATATTTTTAAATATATCTCTGATTGTGTTTATCTAAAAGAAGATAGTCATATACACCTAGGATGGCTTGGTGGTGAGTAAATCATGGGATAATTTTCATTTTTGGGTGAACTATCCATGTAAAATGATTTATTTACATTCTCAGCAGACTCTATCTATATGCATGTGTTGAGTTCGATGGCAAAGACCTATTTAGACTGTATTTAAGTGACTGTTTATGTTTACAGGAAACCTGAAGCCAGAGGTAAAGTGTGAGCAGCTATAGTAAGCACCATCACTATTGGGTGGTGACATACGAGACACACACAAACACAGGCCTGTGAATGCCCTGTCTGTGACCGCTTAAGGTGGTGATAGGAAGCATAATCCTTACGTCCAGAATGGGTCCGTTGCAGTAGTAACAGCGTGGAGAGAAGAGGCTGTGGTAGTCCTTTTCACAGTACGGCTGGCCGTCTCGCTCAAAGAAGTTTTTGGAGCCTATTTCCTCCTGACAGTGAGTACACACGAAATGTTCCGGATGCCACGTCCGACCCATTGCTGTCACCACCTGAATGAATCAAAGAAAACGAGGATGGAAGTGTACAGCTATACTTAAAGTAGTAAACAACAAAAGTAATAACTGAATATCAGTGTCTTGAGATGCTATTCAAGCTACGAAAGTTTGGAATTATTACAATTTTTGAATGTTTTTAAAAGTCTATATTTATTTGATCAAAAATACAGTGAAAACGGTAATATTATGAAATTAAAAATAACTGATTTATGTGTGGAAACCAATACATTTTTTTTCTTACATGAATAAAAAGTTATCAACATCAATAATAAGAAATCAGCAAATCAGCATATTAGAATGATTTCTGGAGCATCATGTGACACTGAAGACCACAGGAATAAATTACATTTTACAATATATTCAAATAGAATAGAGTTATTTTAAATTGTAATAATATTTCACAACATAATGCAGTTTTGATAATAAATGCAGGTTTAGTGAGCATAAGTGACAAAAACAATAAAAAAAAAAAAAAATTTGAAACGCACAAAATTTATATTCACACACACAGACATGAAAATATTCTTTGGTGGCTTTTTGGTTTGCTTTGGAACAGAGCTTCCGCTCTAGGGCATAATATCCTAAAAATCCAAATGGAATGTAGGTCAGGATAATGATTTGGGCATTAAATGAGATCATCTCTTACCTGGCCAGCGATTGGTTTCTTGCAGGCTCCACAAACACCTTTGGCTACAGTCTGGACACCCAGGCGGTTGAGGTCTGACTGCAGGCTGCCCAACATGTTATCCAGTTTATTCCCCTGCTTCGGGACGCTGGTGGGGGAACTCTTGCCCTGAGCCATAATCTACAGAAAAAGGAAAAGAATTTTCATGTTTTAAAGTCTGTCTGCGAAGAAAATGTGGATGCAAATCCCACTCTGCACACGCAGATACAAAACAAGCAGCTTTGTTTATGATAAACACTTTCCACTTGGTACACATAACTAATATTACTACCAATTAGTCATTTAGCAGATGCATTTATCCAAAGTGACTTTCAATACACTTTTTACCAGGTCAGTCTTCCTGGAGTAACATGGGGTTTAATGCCTTGATCAATGGCACAATGTTGATAATTCATGGCGAAACACATGCAGGATTTGAAGCCACACCATCCACTGATACTTGACTTGTTTTGGAGAACTCAACACTGAGAAGTCAATATAAATGTACCCCTAATATGGAGTGTAGTTATTTAGATATTTTGGTGTGCTTCACTTTGTACCATGACTATGTTCAATCAACTTTATTTTTTTAAGTCAAAAATTTCCCAATATAACCATCACCACGTGAAAAGGGTATTTTCAAACTCCTAATCAATCAGCATGTACATCAAGAGCTTTTTCCTTCAAACAAACAGAACTGGAGATGTTGAAGTGCACACATTTAATTGCATCATTTATTAGCCAATCCATTACAGGATGTTAGTGGTTTTTAAACTACACTAGTAGTTCTCAGCTTCGCAAAAATACTCCATCACTTATTTGGAATCAATTGAATTACCATGCATTGCTATGGCAATGGAAATGTTTACTGCATTTGTCTCATTTCACAGCCTTAAAAGCAAACAGCAATCAACAGCCAGCAGAGATACATGATCCTGCACAAACAAGAAATAGGCAGCAAATCTGGTTAGATTTTATGCAACATTTGCAATTCTATATTTCAGTTTATTTCACATAAATGGAAAGGCTTTTGAATCATGTCTGCTTTATTAATCTAAGGAAACCAATCTCATGCTCTCTGCGTACCCTTCCTTAAATACAACAGGACCAAGAAGGTGCTAAATACATAATCAGATGACAGACCAAGCAAGGCCAAGAGTCAAAAAGTGCTGGTGTAACAGTATCCCCATCTCTGTTCTCACAATTCAAAGAACTGTGACACAGAAGCATTATTCACAAATCAAAAATAGCAACCTACACATCCTCTGTTATTTCTGCTTATGATCTCACACTTAAACAAGCTACTTCTGAAGTACTCCAGCGCAGCCTGACTATTAACTTGCAGCATTAAGCCTGGTTCATTCTGCAGCATTTTACACAATTTTTGCAGACTTGTTTCAGAGTCGAAAATCTACCAAAAAAACAGGAAGAACACAAGTGTAGATGGTAACAAATGTAATAAAACTCTTATGGAGTAGATTACATACAAAGTCAATGCAAAGACGCAAAAAGACGTGAATTGGGCAACACGATTTGCCACGAATGCACGATATTCGCCTCAAAAGATTTCAACTCGAGTAATTGATAACCAATTTAGTTGGCAACAGAATTTGCTCACGTTCCAGGAATCTAGAGGAAAAACAAGGGAAAACAGACTGTCTTCATGGGACATGTTGGCACCAGCAAAATATGTAATAAATGCTGAGACACTCCTAGTGCGAGCGCTGTTTGGAGGTCAAACACATAACTGTGTGCACTCAATAAGCAACATGCTAGAAACCATGAAAGAATGGATGGAAAAGGCACAGGGTCTATCTGACCAATGAATTTTCAAAATATTTTTCATGATATTTTGTGATTACTGGATAGGAATCATTCACTTTTACATTCACATTCAAATTCAGAATGATTCACTATAGATTCATTCAGACTGATCAATTCAACAGATTCACTTGAAAGCAATCCACTCATTCAATGATCATTCCTTTAGGTCTCTCCCAAGGTTTTTTCCACTACAGTCACCTGGTGGAGATTGCTTTCTCAGTTTGGGTTTAAAAGACAATTAAAAGGTGCCCAAGAACATGTTTTCAAAAGATGTAATATAAGTCTTAGGTGTCCCCTGAATGTGTCTGTGAAGTTTCAGCTCAAAATACCCCATAGTTTTTTTTTTTTTATAAATTTTTTTAACTGCCTATTTTGGGGCATCATTATAAACGCGCCGATTTATGCAGCGCGGCCCCTTTAAATCTCGTGCTCTCCGCCCACGGAGCACGTGCTTGCCTTAAACAGCATAAACAAAGTTCACACAGCTAATATAACCCTCAAAATGGATCTTTACAAAGTGTTCGTCATGCAGCATGTCT
Source organism: Megalobrama amblycephala (assembly GCF_018812025.1). Lineage (NCBI taxonomy): Eukaryota > Metazoa > Chordata > Actinopteri > Cypriniformes > Xenocyprididae > Megalobrama > Megalobrama amblycephala. The sequence continues at coordinate 18,886,413 of NC_063047.1, read as the reverse complement.
AATCGCGTAAGTATGGTATTTATTTGGATGTTTACATTTGATTCTGAATGAGTTTGATTGTGCTCCATGGCTAAAGCTAACATTACACACTGTTGGAGAGATTTATAAAGAATGAAGTTGTGTTTATGAATTATACAGACTGCAAGTGTTTAAAAAATGAAAATAACGACAGTCATGTCTCCGTGAATACAGTAAGAAATGATGGTAACTTTAACCACATTTAACAGTACATTAGCAACATGCTAACGAAACATTTAGAAAGACAATTTACAAATATCACTAAAAATATCATGTTATCATGGATCATGTCAGTTATTATTGCTCCATCTGCCATTTTTCGCTATGGTTCTTGCTTGCTTACCTAGTCTGATGATTCAGCTGTGCACAGATCCAGACGTTAATACTGGCTGCCCTTGTCTAATGCTTGAACATGGGCTGGCATATGCAAATATTGGGGGCGTGCATATTAATGATCCCGACTGTTACGTAACAGTCGGTGTTATGTTGAGATTCGCCTGTTCTTCGGAGGTCTTTTAACCAAAAGAGATTTATATAAGGAGGAGGAAACAATGGAGTTTGAGACTCACTGTATGTCATTTCCATGTACTGAACTCTAATTATTCAACTATGCTGAGGTAAATTCAATTTTTGAATCTAGGGCACCTTTAATATAAAGATGGTAAAGTCTTATACACTTGTGGCAATCATTTTGCTCCAGACTGCCTCACAAACAAGGGTCTTTTCAAAGAATCTGGTTTGAACATATAAGGCTGAACACCGCTACTGACAGTTTCTGACATTTTCAGTGCGTGAGATTGTCCTGTTTTGTTGTTTCCAGTGTTCAGGCAATCTGTCCTACACTGGTATGCTGGAGCATGAGCTCTTGGAGCCCTGCCCTCTTCTTGAAAGAAGCTCAATTGCATTTAAAGGGGTGGGCACACAAAAATGGTGCATTTGTACTCACCCCCCAAAAATGGCAATTTTAACATGCTATAAAAATGACCTGTGGGGTATTTTGAGCTAAAAATTCACATACACACTCTGGGGACATCAGATACTTATTTTACATCTTGTAAAAAGGGGCATAATAGGTCTCCTTTAACTAAAAAAGCACTACATTTGCAACATCTACACTGTTATTGAACTGAACTGAATTGAGCTAAATAATGACACTATTGTCTTTTTAGAACTCCTTTACACCTGAAATTGAATTGGTTTCATAATTGATGACTTCTGTATCATTTACATTTTCCTGTTTATCAATGTGAGATCAGGTAAGATCTTACAGATTTATGAATGAACTGCTCTAGGGTTGGGCGATGTCCCCTAAATTGGCAGTTGACGATGTTTACAGTAAAACATCGCGATGGACGATGATATCGTCGGGCGGGGGTGGGGGGAGGATAATGTACATTTGAATGTACATTACATTCAAATGTACATGTGTGCTTTGGCTGGCGCTAAACCAGAGACAGACGCGCGCAGCAAATATGCAGCAAGTATAGACGGACGCGCGCAACAAATATGCAGTCTTTTCAACCACATAATGTTTATTTTAGGTTTCGGATGTTTAAATACATATAAATACAAACAAAACAATACATTTAGAGTTTGTAAAATACACATTGATGTATATAGAAGCGGCAATAACAATTCTTTCCATTATAAATTAGAGGACACGTTTTATTCATATCAGATACACATTGTGTAAGTAACTTTAAAGTTTACTCTATTCTATCGGAATATCAGATATTTCATGTTATAGTTAACACATTTGTGAATATTTTGAATAAAAAAGGAAAACTGAAATAAAAGCAGATTATCAGTCATACAGCGCTGCAGGGTGACATGACAAACAATGACGCGTCACCATGGAAACAATAAAGTGATACGTTCTAAATAACGGTCGCCAGAATATTTTAAACTTACGTGCGAAAGGGTTATTTTATTTCCCAACTAATGACTCATACGGGCTTTCCAATAGGTATGCCTGACATGGTATTTTCACAGACTAACACACGTCTCTGGCATAAACTACAGTATTTAAAATAGCATATATGCATTAGTTATATTCTCTATTTAATTTACAGAGCAATTCCTGCAAAGATTTTAGGTTAAGTATAGTCTATTGAAGAGACCAGGATTAGTGTGTCGACTCGCAAGACTCGCAGCGGAGCGGGACGGGGGCGGGGGCGTGGCATCACGATGGTGTCTCTCCATCGTGATTTCGGTCAGCCATCACGATGGACGATGATATCGTCCATCGGCACAACCCTAAACTGCTCAAAATCTTCCTGGTCTACTGACATTTGTTATGACATCCGCTTCAAACATTACAATGCTCATGATAACTTTCGATAACTAACTCTACAATAAGTAAATCCACTTCACAAGCTAATTACTCTTTGACAGCGATGCCATAGAAATACAGAGCTAAAGCAAGGTCAAACACAAAATTCTAAAGATAGCAGCACATAAATAAATGTGACTTGACTTGAATGACTCACTATGGCTTGTGAACTAGTTTTACTCTACACTATCCCAACATACAACCAGACTTTTCCAGGCCTATCAAATTCCCTGATATTTCCATGCTTTCCATGACCGTGCAAACCCCTATGACAAAGATGCAAGCTCGGATCAGATGCAGATAAACAGAGAGCAAGTTCATGCCTGTACCGGTGGAAAAAGAGGTTCGTATTCCGTTTGGCAGCCCACAGATGATAAAACCTTTGGTGGAGGGGGTGGGGTCACAGGTTTGGGTGGAGGGGATGGAGGAGGGGTGGGGTCTTTAAGTGGAGGTGGGGCTGGAACTGGAGGAGCGGGAGGAGGAGGAGGAGGAGGAGGAGGAGGAGGAGGAGGAGGAGGAGGAGGAGGAGAGGGCTCCCTAGGAGGTGGAGGTGGTGGGGGGAGAGGAGGTGGCATCTGTACCACAGGCACTGGCTTTTTTGGGGCAGGATTGGTTAGGACTTTTTTCGGAGGACTGGGTGAGTCTGGAGGAATGATGATCTGATGGACAAAGAAATGTAAAACACATAATAGGAAGTGAAATTGGCACAACACGCATAATATTGTGCAACAGTCAGGTTCCAGAAGTAAAAAAAATAATCACATTCATTTTCGCCATAGGAAGATTGGGTTTTTTTTTTTAACGATAACCGAGGTTGAGGTTGTTAAAGAATGGTATATACTTTTGCTGAAGTCATCAGCTTACATTATTTCAAATTACAATATTATATAATAATATAATATATTGTAAATACTTAAACATTTGTATATTTTTGCATATTTGCAATAAACTTAAAATATATTTTTTCTATATATAAAAAAGGCAACTTTAAATGAATAATTTAATAGTTCTCCATAGTTTTTCATTCAATTGCCATTATGTTCATGGGATTGTAGCCTTTGTCATTTTGTCTTGTGTCTGTCTTTTTGTTTGATTTTAAAATACTTTTTTGCTTCAAATAAAAGTTTGTGATGTTGTGATTCATGTTGGTTCATGGCTTATAACACTTTATGACTTTTTTTAAAAGTGCTCTATGGGACAAATGAATGGAAAAGATTCTTCCAGAACTAACGCCATTGAAAAAGTGGACACGCATTGTTGCACTCTATTTCAAAACATTTTATAAAGGTTAAAAAGCCAGTTTTTTTATATAACAAACCAATTCAAAAAACGGTTGTCGTGCAAGCTTTTTGTTAGTTCCACCAGTAATCTTGTGACTTACGCTACCTTATCAACCGTTGGTGATACACCACCTTCCTCTCTTAAGCGCTGTGGGTTGGAACAGACAATGACCCCTTCCGTAAGCCAATCATCTGGCCGTTTTCGTGGCCGCTCAGTGCGACCAATTCCCAGTTTCCCTTGCAGCTCTTCAATGAGTAGATCTTGTGAATTACTCTTGTTGAGAATGAGTGGGCCCATTTTTCTGCGCATGTGGCCATCACGAAACATTGGGTGAACGTTGGACGTTTCCTTTGTGCGTCTGATGACCGATTTAAGCTGCGGAGAAGCAGCATTAATGAAGTCACCACTTTAAATTTTTAGATCATGCAATGCTTTCTTTGCAAATGCCATTCAAGAACTCAGAGTCCAAAGGCCTCTAAAAAGCAGGCAGCATGATACAAATCAGTACTGTAACCTCACACCTATCAAAGCTGGGCCAATGTAATGCATAGCCTAAAGCTTCCTTATAGTGACTCACAGAAGGAACATCTCTAACCTTTAACAAACAATCTGAAATGATGCAAGAGTGGGTATAAAGACCATGAAGCCAACACAACATGCCAAAGCAATGCAAAGCAAAATTGTCAACTGACCCTTCGTCGGGAGTTTGATTGACAAACGATCTAACCAATCAGAACGCCGAATTTGCCATTTTGTCCGACAAAGCAGTCAGGAGTTAGAAGATTAACCTCGGTGGACTTAAACTTGAACAATGGTGTGTATTGACGTCTTTCCGCGTTTGAAACAACTTTCCTTCTCATGTTCATTCATGTTTATTTGATGCTATAAATGAACTAGTAGGAAGAGATGATTGGTTTACGAGCCTCTTGAGCTGAGGCGCTACAGCGATCTGTCACGACACATTAAAGAGAGACAAAAAACGTTTTTTATTGTTTGAATTTCTTAAAATAAACTACACAGTTTGAAAGCTGGGACTTTGTTTAATATCATAAGTAACCTGCTCTGTCTTGTCTGTCGACGTGTTGTCAGTATCCTCTTTGCTCTGCGATGTATTTTCCACTGCGTGTGGCTTGACAGCGCCACAGCTTGTCAGACAAAGCAACAGTAACTAAGGGGGCGGGTCTTTGCAAAGGGTAAATTGGACTAAAAAGCAATTGAAATCACTACTAAAAATGCAAACTTTGGGCTGTAATGATATCAGGCGTTTAGAAGCCTCAGACTGCTGAATCGATATTATATTTAGCATTTTAAATTAGTTACTGGTGAACACAATTTATGATTTAAAAGTTATATTTCAAGATTGATTTTCATTTTTATTTTACCTTTATTTTACCAGGCAAATTATTAAGAACATGTTCTTATTTTCAATAAAGGCCTGTAATGCATAATAATGCTTCGAGAAAATGACTGAACGGTTACACCTTTTGACTTCACACATCAAATTTAGCAACTGCAAATAATTTTCATCATGCAAGAATATGGGACCACAGTAAATAACCACTAAAAAGCATCATGTGCACTGAAGAAAGAAAGAAGTGAAGATGGAATGCAATTGCACAATGAAACTCCACTGCAAAACTACAAAGAAACAAGCAAGCCTAGCCTTGTTGTTCATTTAGCGGCATACACCTCTTTGAGGAAGCACGTCAGGGCATGCATTTGAACATCCCAAAGACTCCTTCCACAGAATATTATCCATTTCATGCACCACACATACTTTGGATTCCTCATTCCTCCACCTTTCCAACATGATACAAAGCAATGCAACTGAATAGAGCAGTTACAAACCAAATGAAATGACTAGCCCTCCAATTTTAGGAGCACTAAGTGACATTTGTGCTTGTGTATCAGGTTTTTGAGAGGCATATTTAACTTGCTAATGGTTGGTGCTTCTATCTGAGCAGGATGGAAAGGTTCAGATTGGATATCAACAGGCCCCTTGACCCAAGGATCAGGCTCATGTATTTGAGAAAGCATAAACAGCCGTACGTGGTTCAGCATGCTTCTCGATCATGCTCGCTAAATTTAGGGGTGCAAATTGGAGACAGTCTGACAGAGTTGGTGCGCCTCATACTTGTCCAGAAGCGGAGAGCCTTTCAACCGCAGATGGCTGAAGAAGTGGAAGGTCCAGAGAAACATCTGACGCTCCAGGGTTAAAGGGGTCGTCTGTCCAACTGATCTCAGTAAAGGGGATTTGTGTGTCTTTATAGCCACCCCGTGGCGTCGATTGATGAAGAAGTGCCAGAATGTCATCGTTCATTTCCGGTGAGGCAGGATATCCTTCAAGCAGTTTCACTGGCTCTGGTTGGGAAAGACTGGACGTCAACAGCTTGTCCAGAGCTTCCTCCAGAAGAGGCTTGGGGCAAGGAAGACTTATTCCCAATATGCCAGGTTCAGAGGTCTCAGGTTTCTCTTTGGAAGGCTTGGGAGTTAATGTTAGGGTTGAAACTGGAGGAGCGGGTAGTGTAATGAGATTTGGCACTGGACTCTTGCTAGTAATCCCTGGCTCGGGACTTGGGCTCTTGGCAAGGACTCCAGGGACTGGACTTTTGGTTGCTTTAACAGCTGTAATGGGGCTTGGGCTCTTTCTTACCACAACTGGACTAGAGGTTTTAGCAATTGTTCCAGGACTAGGACTTTTCACATCGACAATTCGATTTGAGCTCTTCATAACCTCTGGTGGACTGGGGCTTTTAGCCACTGGGCTAGAAATCCTTCGAATGGTAACTGGTGAGGAGGCCTTTGCTACCACAGGTGGACTGTTTTTGGAAACCAAAACTGGACTTGAGGATTTTAGATGGACGGTCTTGGGTGAACTGATTTCACGTTTGTTTAAACTTGATGCCGGAAGGCTTGAAGTTTTTGCAGATGGTTCTGGTGATGAACGAGACTCAGGGGCTGGACTCTTTGCACTAGAAACTTCCAGTGGTTTATCCGAATCGGTCTTGGAGGAAGTGCAGATCACCGTGGAGCTGGACATTTGAGCTACAGTTGTTGATTCCTCAACAATGTGGAGCTCTAGCAGAAGTGGTGCACAATTAGAGGAAGGAGAGCTGTGTTCAGAAACCTCTGCTTCTGGGACAGAAGGGACTGTGAGGCTCTTAGTCACCACAAGATTGGGAAGTTCTGACCCTTTAGTGGATAATGAGTCCTCTTGAACCGACACAGAGCCAGACTAGACAACCAACAGTAAGACAACAATAATCAAAAAGAAAGGGAGGAAAGCATTTGAGTAGAATCATGAAGGCATGCTGGGAATGATCCATTATCTTATTTTCAAATAAAAAATTATGCATGAAAGCCAGTGGCATAATGCAGCGAGTTATGTAATATCTCAAAAAGCTTGAATCATTTGGTCAATAAAAATGTATTCTAAGAATGCAACAAAGTACAAGTCGGATATTTGGTTTACCAACCTGAAAGCAAATATGATCACCAGAATTTCCAGATATAACATGACACCACAACCACAACATTCCAGATTCTTTTTGACCGCAGCGTGGCTCACGTCCAAGACAGATATGTTAACAAGACCTTCATAATGGCATGCCCTCATCAAGCATATAACCCTTTATTCATTTCAAAGGCCTTGACTGATAATCTACTACTGTTTACTATCTGATTATCATTATCAGCACTCACAGACATGCATATAATAAATCACAACATTAAAACATAAAACCAATGACAACTCATTCAAAAAGCCTTTGTAATGCTATAGGCCAGATTAAAAATTAAAAACGTGTCTATTTCTATTAATAATTTCTAAACACAATCTATTCCATCAGAGCGGCTTTCAAAAATAAAAACTTTTTGGAATAAGACTTATATTCTACTGTGTGGTAAAGCAATGGATCATAGTTTAGGGAACATTCATAGAAAATGTAAAAAAATAACAGGTAATGTCATTCGTCTCTCTTGCTCCACGACTTACATTGCTCTGAACTTTGAAGTCAGACAGTGAAGCCATGAGTTCGTCGAGTTCTCGCGTGGCTGAGGAGGCTGAGATTCTGGCCTGCTGCTGGGTGGGGGTCTCTTCCTGAACTTCTCTCAATTCAGGAACCATCGGCACTGATGGGGCGGGTCTATGAATTTTACAATATTAAAAATGGGATGTAAGAAAAGGTCTAGCACACAGAACATCAATGTTAACGACAGTGGAGTACAAATGACCACAAAGAAAATCTGGGATTCAAAGTCTAATTCTCAAAAAGGATGAATTTAATTTAAACAACATATTAGAGGTGGGCAATACGACCAAAATCTTATTGCACAATATGAGAAATTTTATTTCATAATAATGATATACAATATAACACTGATATTTTTAACGTAATGTACGTCCCGCTCTTTATTTTTTCATTCATGCATGTCTCTTTATCATTCTATTTCTATTTCATTTCTATTTCGTGTCAATATCTTTAAGTAGTACTGTGCTATGCGAATATATTTACATATTGATATAGCAAAATCTCTAACGATAGACACTTTATATCATTGCCATGATGTATATCATCACACCGCCCAGCCCTACAACATATGATCAACTTTTGTCATTATTACGAAAAAATAAAATAATATTTTGTTTCTACTCACTAAAGGTTGTAAAAAAAAATAAATAAATAAAAAAAAAAAAATATATATATATATATATATATATATATATATATATATATATATATATATTTTAGAACATAAAAATCTTAAATGTTATATAATAATAATAATAAAAAAATAATTAAATGTTTTCAGCAGTGTGTAAGCTTACGCAGGGGCCGGCACGGAGCTCTCCAACTCGTTTAACAGGCTCTCCACACTGGGTCTGACATCTTCTATCCCCCGACCAGGTGCACTGCGTTTGGGTTTGTCCATCTTAGGAGGAGGTGCTTTTACTCCTGATGAAACACCATTTTCTGGGACATAGCGCTGGGCGTTGCTGGCTGGTTTGGGTGGGTAGGTCTCTGTGAAATATAAAATGGAAAAACATTCACATTTTAAAAACTGTGAAAAACAGCATCTGATGTTTGTAGTGCTTTAACAACCCTGACTTTTGAAGGGCTCACCTTCAGTAGCGAAGGAGGGTGTGCTGTGCTGTACGGCGTTGAGCTCCAGCAGCAGACGGTCCAGCTCTGACAGGTTACTGCCCAGTGATGAGCTCATGACGGCAGTGGGGGAGTCAGTAGTCTTCTGCTTGTTGGGGAAACTATAGACGTGCTCTTCGTCGGTCTGTGACACACGAGGACTGGCGCTTTTCGGAGCCGAGCTGAAAGACTTGAGGAAAGAAAATATAGTTGTTTAACATTTAAGCACTTTTACTTTATAGATGGGAGAAGAAATAGCAAAAATATCACATTAAAAAAATAACGATACACCTGGGGTCTCAAAGAACCACTTAATGTTAACAAGACACTTAGCTCAAAAGACGAGACAAGACACGAGATTGGGCTCATGAGAACGAGACGAGATTTTTGCATAGTATTTTTAAGAAATCCGCCACTCATGACTGGAAAAATAGTGTGCAGGTGCATTTTTAAACGTTTTAACTAATCATCTTGTAATGAATGTCATTTTAGTTCTACTTTCTGAGTATGAATTATCATATGCATTCAAAGACAACAATATAATGCTGTATTTTCAGTTCTACATTCTGAGTATAAATTATCATATTCATTGAAACAACAATAATACAAAAATATACAAGCACTGAAAAAGTGAAATGAATTATGAGCTTCCAGAACTTCTGATTGAAGCTGTGTGTGACCTCCTAATTTAACTCCTTTCCACAAATTGGAACAGAGAAATAAAAACCGTATAAACAACAAAAATAACAGTTTTAAGTACAAACAATAACCGCAACCATAATCAAAGTACTCCCACAAAATTCAAACTGCAAACAGAGACCAGAGTAAGAGGTGGTTACAATTACACAGCCCAGCCTAAGATAGGTTTGATATTGGGAGACAGGCTACTGTATGTAGCCTAATTTGCGCGCATCAGGGGAGTTCGCATTATACTTTCACTTTTGAATTCGCAATCGCACATACTCTGTGTATAGGGAGTGGTAGTGCCTAGTGCACATACAAGACAAGTCATTTATCTGTCGCTTAGGCTCTGTTGCACAACGAATCCTCAACCATGGTCTTGTCAGTCGTCTCACCTTATTCTCGTCACATGATCAGTGAACTGTAGGGAACTAAAATGTGACGAGATTTCTCGTCGAGGCGAAAAGTAGTCTCGTGATGTTGCCATGACAGAGTGTTAGGATGATTAGGAAAGAATATGCCACCGCTACGTTTACATTACGCCTCCACTGTCATTTTGCTTTGTATTTAAATAAAAAACATTTAATTCAGTTGGATAACGGTCGCAGACACTCCATATTTACAGAGTACGCACGATCGTGAAAGTGAAAGTAAACGCGAGCGCGCATTCAAACGCGATTTCAATACCCCGCATTTTGAAAGCGGCTCCCTGATGAATGCAGATATCTCTCAATATGAAAGCTATTTTAGGCTGGGCAGTGTAGTTGTAACCATCTCTTAGCTCTGTATCAAAGAAAAATTTGGTCTTATTTGCACTTTGAACATTGAGAGAGTGCGATTATGGTTGCACGTGTTGTAAAGTGTTACCATAAAAAGCAGTTTTCTCTTAATCTTATTAAGCACAAACAGTAAGGTTTCATTTGTTAACATTAGTTAATGCACTGTGAACTATCATGAACTAACAATGAATAACATAAAACATAAACAAAGATTAATAAATACTGTAGCACATATATTGCTCATTGTTAGTTGATGTTGGTTAATACATTAATGTTAATAAATGAGACCTTATTGTAAAGTGTTAACATTTTTATTCATACTGTTTTATTTCTATGATCAGTTTGTGGAAAGGAGTTCAGTTAGGAGGTCAAAAGTTGTAGAAGCTCATAAATCATGTACAGTAAGAGACTGAAATCATACAGGAGAGAAGCCAGTCAGTTGAGTTTGTAGCAAAACCTTTTACAGTGTTTGAGTATTGTTGTCTTTTACTGCATATGATAATTCACACTCAGAAAGCAGAACTGAAATGACATTCATTACAAGATGATTAGTTAAAACATTTCAAATACACCTGCAGAATATTTTTTCTAGTCATGTATTTCGCCATTGAAGATTTCTTAAAAATAGTGTGTAAAAATCTTGTCTCGTCTCGTTCTCGTGAACTCAAATAGAAATCAAAAATAAGAATAACATATATTTAAAAACAGTCAATCAATAAAAAAATACATAGTGCACAATTTTGACGAAAGCAAGTTTAAACAAGTGAGTTGTTAACTGCTTTTTAAAAATGTCCACAGAGTCCACAGATCAGACAGCATTCCACTCCCATTCCACTTGGGAGCAACTACCTCAAAAGCACAGTCATCTTTAGGCTAATCTAGAATGAGGGACGAGCTAACAAGATCTGTTTGGAGGATCTCAGATTCCTGCTGGAGTTATAAGGTTGCAACAACTCTAATATAAACAGGAGCTTGACTATGCAATACTCTAAACACATGCACAAGTATATTAAATTTAATACCAAATTTGACTGGGAGCCAATGTAGGGAAGTTAAAATTGGTGTTACGTGTGATCTCTTTGATGAATTTGGGGGCAGCATTTTGAACCACTTGTAACAGTTTAAGGGATGAATTACTAAGACGAGTAAAAAGAGAATTGCAATGATCATGATCTCTTTGATGACTTAGTTAAAAGCTTGGCGGCAGCATTTTGAACCACTTATAACCTTTTAAGGGATGAATTAGACAAGTAAAAAGAGAATTGCAATAATCAAGGCGGGAGGAAATAAAAGCATGTATAATCATCTCCATGTCCACTGTGGACACAACTGTCCTTAGTTTTGCAATGTTTCTCAACTGACAAAAACAATTGCAAACCAGAAAATGTATATGTTGATCAAGACTAAAAGCCTGACCCATATAAGCACCTAAATTACAAAGGGTAGGTTTAAAAGAATGAGATAAGGAGTCAAAACTGTCCATCACCTTTGGGAGAACACCAGCAAGAGCAGAGATAAGTACTTTTTTTTTTTCAATATTTAACTGCAAGTAATTGTTTGCCAATCATTTATAGAGTTAATACAGTTTAAAAGAATAGACAATTTTGTGATTTTGTGGGTTTTAAAAGAAATATATAATTGAATATCATCTGCATGGCAATTGTAGCAAATATCCTCAAAAGTACTTATCAGTTGTCCTACAGACAGCAAATACAATGCAAAAAGCAATGGGGCCAAAACAGAACCCTGGGGAACACCACAGGACAGATGTGCTATCATGCCCAAAAGGCTGAAAACGGGCACTTAAACATCCAAACGTAGTCTATGCGACATCCATCAAAAACATTTGATGTCCAGAACATTTACTGAAACTAAGCTACAAATACAGCTCCAAACTGTGAGCTCATTAACATATGACCACCTGCATTTACATAACAACTAGTGATGCACCGACATTTCGTCAACCGAAAATTTTCAGCCGAAACAGCAACTTTTGGTTTCGGTTGAAATTGTTTTGGAAGGATAAAATTGTTGACCAAAACAGTGATGTTTCAGAGCAATAAGATTTGTGCTTTGTTACCTTTAACATGAAGTCTCAGCTTTCAAATTCTGACAATTTTATCATACAAATAACAATAAATGTTGTTTGATGCACTTGAATAAAACTGCTTGTAAACAATGTCACATTATGTTATATTTAACTCGGGGGACGCCTTTGAACGTCCATAAACTCAGTAGTCTGCTAGAAAAATAACTCTAGAGAGGAGCATTTTGTTAAATATATATGCACTACATAACATATTTATTATATTTTTACTTAATCTGTTCTAAAGCTTCATTATTTAATGTATGTTAGAATAATGAAAATAATATTTTTATTACAGCCACTGTTTAAATGTTTATATTTCATCAACAAATTGGAGTACAAATATAATTCTGTGATAAAGCTGATATAAAAACTGGCCTCATGTACAAATTTAAATGTTTGCAAAACTCAGTTTTTATTTGAGTGTTGATTATTAAATACATCTGATAAATTAATTGATTATTTCATAAACTATTTGGCTAAATTAAAACTTTTTTTTGTGCATCAGTAATATCAATACATATTCATTACTGTCTTAAAGGTACAGCAGCATAAAAAGTCAGATTAATTCTTAGGATCATTCAGAGGGTGGAAAATGTCCATGAAAGTTTTTACTTTTTTGGTCCAAGAAAGCTTGACTAACATTATAAGCGAATTTAAAAAAAACAAAATGCTACAAATATGTAGAATATGGCCCCATTAAAGAAACCCTGAACCTGCTTAATGGCGCAAGTTTCTGGAGCAACTGAAGATGAAGAAGTGCTTTGCTCGAGGGCACGACAGGCAGAAAGTGGAACAGGACGGCATCTGGTATTTGCTGTAAGGTTAAAGGATAACCAAGTTGACTCATATAAAGACCAACAAAAACCCTGCCGAATAAAGAAACCCCTTCAGGAAGTAATGGTGCATTTTACCTGGGTTGATGAGTGCTTTGATTCTGGCTTTTCTACCCAAGATCCATTCAGTGTTTCAGCAGGAGGGGAAGTTACTCGAGGTGGGGAAGACACGTCCTGATAAGAGTCACTTCCTGTGGGGCAGGAATATGGCGTCTCTTCTGGCAGAAAAACAGCTTGTTTGGAAATGTGGGAGGTTGTGGACTCCAAATCCGCAAGAAGAGCATCTGTAAAAAAGAAAAAAAAAAAAAAAAAAAAGAAAAAATTCATTCTCAGGGAACATGTACTGATAAAACTTTGGATAATGGTGTATATCAAATACATAAAGTAAATGTAAAAATCTGAAGCTATGGATTCGAAGGTCTGTTCAAATCCATAACCTCAAGTATTCACATATACGCATCAGATTCACATTCCCTGGAGTTGTTCCGCGCATAATTAAATATGTCAGAAATCAAACGGGTTGTTGTTGAAAATAACCCTGATTCAACGTGACTTTGTCAAGTCTGTCCAAAACACGGCTCTCTCGGCTGGATCGGATCCTGGAGCGGTTATTATGAATCACATGACCGGGATGGTGAAATCACTGCAGGCTTCACTCATATGGGGTGTGGCGGAATGACAACCTCACATGTCAAGACTGCTCTAAAACTGCTTGCCTACAGGGATAGATTCAGCAGGAAGTAAAGCGCAAAATGCATGTGCATAAATGGACACACCTCTTAATGCACACATAAATCAATATTCAAAAGCCATACGCTCAGGAATAGAACAGAAAGCACTTCCACAAACTACTAAGTAAGCTTGTAAAACATGCTCTTAAGGTGACTATAAACACTTTTCCGACCATCACTGGTTTAAAAGTCCTTCACATAACAATTACTTCGGCGATAAGGCACCTTTAGATCTCGGTTGCATCACCATCCTTTCTACCAAGCGTGTTACGTCGGTCGTGTCTACACAGGAAGTGATTAATGTCACATTGCAGCATGACAGCTCGAGGTTCTTGATACTTAAAGCAGCATATCATCGCAATTTGTTTGTCAGATAGAACCAGTTGAGCTGAGCTGTAAGCCCAATGGTAAACTATGAGAAATGTGTTAAAAACATTTCTGAATAATGGAAATCTATCAGTATAAAAATGGACTAAAATACTCATATATTTAAAAGTATATATATATATATATATATATATATATATATATATATATATATATATATATATATTTAAAAGTATATATATATATATATATATATATATATATATATATATATATTTAAAAGTATATATATATATATATATATATATATATATATATAAAAAGTGAGCCATAAACATGGTCAGAGGATATTTAAATACAAAACATATAAAGTTTAAAGCATATTAATTGGAAAATATATTACATATAAAAATTCAGAGCAAACTAATATTATAAATATAAATATTTATCTCATAAAATCCAGAGTAAATTCATTCATAAATACATAATGCAAAATATTCAGAGCATATTAATTCAAAAATATATCAATCATAGCAAAGTAATTCATAAACATATAATTAATCAAATTCAGAGAGAATTAATTCTTGAATATACAACATATAAAATTCAGAGCATAATAATTCAAAATATATAATGCATATTATTTAGTGCAAGTTAATTCAAACATTTAATCAAATTCTGATGAAATTAATTAATGACAATATACTAAATTCAAAGCATATTATTTAAATAAATAAATAAATATATAAAGTATAAAAAACAGAGCAATTAATTCATACATTAATCAAAACTATAAATAAAGTAATTTTATTCCAGACAAATGGGAAAAATGAATACAGCTAGAGTAGCCATGCAGTATATAAATAATATAAACGGGGTGTCCGTCAAATGAAGCTTCAGTTGTCAGTGTTTGTGATTTATGAGTGATTTAGTTTTGATGCTTCTCAAGCCGCTAATGTTGGGTGTCGACGCCTAGATCTATTACCATTCATGTTATACAATCTAAAACTCACACAAGACACACGAGTGCAACAAAACATCAAACTTCACCAATTTCTGTAAGCCGAAGACACATTTTTTTCAGTTCAGAAACACACAACACTCTGTTAATCACACAATATCAACCACCAATAACTGAAGAAGCCAAAAATCACCATTACAGGCACAAACACAGTCCCAAAGACACTTTCCCAAGAGACAACCAACTAAAGGCAAATAACAGCAACAGAGTGAAGCTGGTTACTTACACTGTGAGAGGGACAGACAGTAACGCCCTGCTGATCTGTGTGTCTTTACCTTCGCACTTTATCTCAGACGGGAGGAGCTACAACAAGGAGTGGGAAAAAACAGATAGGATAAGAGTGGAATATGAAAGAGAGAGAGAAAGATCTAGAAAGAAGAAACAGAAGGAAAATGTACTTCAAGACAGGACAAGAATCATAAAGCGGCAGCGTTCAGTAGCAGTGACTGTGGAGTGAGTCGTCCGAGGGGAGGGCGAGCTGTTTTTCGGCAGGTGCTAACTTTAACTACCCCTCCACATACCAGATACTAAAAAGGTTGCGGTATATGACCTGTCTGCAAATGTGTGTACAGGTCACTAATCTGAGTGAGAGAAAAACACTGCTACCATTAGACAAACAGATTAACTTTCTAGATATTCACTCAATAATGCTTTAGCATCACAATTATGTCATTTGCACAATAAATGTGAATATTAGTAGAGAAAGGAAAGCAAGCAGGAAGACTTTGAGACTTGTATCTGATCGTATCTCGACTGTTTGTTCAGCACTCGGCCTGATGAGGGAGTGGCAAAGGAAACATTAACCCATATTTCTCTCTGCTGTTTCTTCATCTACATCCATTATATTGATAATAGAAATCACTCTGCTGCATGTTGAAATTAAGCATCTCTTTGGCCTAATATCAAATAATTTGACCAACAAAAAGGGATGTATCACACTCTTAAACCAAAAAAAAAATATATATATATATAATAAAATTCAAATAAAACACCACTTTATAGAGATTGCACTAAAAAAATAGCAATTACTAGTCACTGAAACATAACTAGAGTAAATACTCTATATTTTCCAGTTGCATGGTTGGAAATCACAATTTATAAATTCCCTTATTTTTCCAGGTTTTCATGACTGTGGGAACCCTGGTAATTTTGTGCACAAACATCTGATAAACATGTTAAAATGAGTGGATTGTAAATAATAAACACTACTCTCACATCCACAAGTGGATGTTTAAGTGACGTTCTGGTTCCTAAAATTACACGGTCTAAATGAAAAACACATTGAATGGACACTGCAGTGGACATGGAGTAAATAAACTTCCCCAATAAGATGCTGAGATGTGCAAAACTACAGGTGCTGGTCATATAATTAGAATATCATCAAAAAGTTGATTTATTTCACCAATTCCATTCAAAAAGTGAAACTTGTATATAGGGTTGCACGGTGTACCGGTACTACGGTAGTATCGCGATACTAAAGCTTCAAAATACTGGCGATGCCATTGTATTTTTTAAACGGTAGTATCGTCAGTACTGTAAGGAATGTTGTATGTGCGGCAGATACACTTCAGTTGAACGTGTGCCTGCAAAAACATTACAAGAGACTGCCGTTGACTGTCTGCTGTGCCCTGTGTAGTAAATGCTCTGTAGATTTAGCGCCTTATTGTTTCCTGATGCTTCAGTTAATTTTGCAATGAGATAAAGTTGCACTTGCACGTTGTTGTTCACAGTGCATTTTAACTGGAGAAAGGGTCTGAAATTCACTCAGTTAACATCATAAAATCTTTATATAAGAATGAATTCTCACAGTTTTTACGTTGCTCATTTGACCACTTCTGGAAAAGATTAAATAGTTTGTTTCTAGAAACATCTTTGCGAACACGATTCAGAAAAATGCGATTCCATTCATCAATAAGCTATAGCGGGTTTGCACTCGGTTCTTATCAATCATACCAATCGTGATTTTATAAATCTATTATATGTTTTAATATACATACTGCTCTCCAGTCAGGGTTAGATATTTCAAGATAGGCTGGCAAAAATGCTCCTGATAGTTCGTGACACGAGCAAGAGCGCTGTTTTTGTTTCGTTTCTAAATGAATCTGTTTTTGAACAAATTGGACGAGTCACTGACTCACTAATCCATTCATTAAGATCATTCCTGAATGAATCAGCCGTTTTGAACGAATCGGTTGAATGATTCATTGACTTAATCATTAACACTTGCTGCCACCTATTGGCGACTTTAGTCTCCCATCTAAAAGTATGCCTATTCTATCATTTTTTTACCATCTAAAAGTAGGTCTATTCTATCATTTTTTTTCCGCCAACATTTTTATTTCTATATTCAAATTTTTATATTTGAACCATTAATATCATAACATTATTTATGCAATTGTAATTGAAGTGTAAATGCATAAATGCTACATCGTAATGTCAGTTCATACAGCTTCTGTGCAGTGCTAAGATGAATTTTGTTTACAATGATTCATTTGATTGGTAATAAAAGCCTGTTATTCATTCTCATTAATGAAATATTCAGAGAAAAATCTGGTCTGTTTTCATGTTTTTATGAAAGTTTGGTTCATTTTGTAGACTGCATGGTATCGCGATACTACTTGGTATCGTGATACTTCAGCTGGTATAGTATCGTAAGACATGTTTATGGTATCGTGACAACCCTACTTGTATATTATATTCATTCATTACACACATACTGATATATTTCAAATGTTTATTTCTTTTAATTTTGATGATTATAACTGACGACTAAGGAAAATCCCAAATCCCAAATTCAGTATCTCAGAAAATTAGAATATTGTGAAAAGGTTCAATATTGAAGACACCTGGTGCCACACTCTAATCAGCTAATTAACTCAAAACACCTGCAAAGGCCTTTAAATGGTCTCTCAGTCTAGTTCTGTAGGCTACACAATCATGGGGAAGACTGCTGACTTGACAGTTGTCCAAAAGACGACCATTGACACCTTGCACAAGGAGGGCAAGACACAAAAGGTCATTGCAAAAGAGGCTGGCTGTTCACAGAGCTCTGTGTCCAAGCACATTAATAGAGAGGTGAAGGGAAGGAAAAGATGTGGTAGAAAAAAGTGTACAAGCAATAGGGATAACCGCACCCTGGAGAGGATTGTGAAACAAAACCCATTCAAAAATGTGTGGGAGATTCACAAAGAGTGGACTGCAGCTGGAGTCAGTGCTTCAAGAACCACTACGCACAGACGTATGCAAGACATGGGTTTCAGCTGTCACATTCCTTGTGTCAAGCTACTCTTGAACAACAGACAGCATCAGAAGCGTCTAAAGACAAAAAGTACTGGACTGCTGCTCAGTGGTCCAAAGTTATGTTCTCTGATGAAAGTCAATTTTGCATTTCCTTTGGAAATCAGGGTCCCAGAGTCTGGAGGAAGAGAGGAGAGGCACACAATTCACGTTGCTTGAGGTCCAGTGTAAAGTTTCCACAGTCAGTGATGGTTTGGGGTGCCATGTCATCTGCTGGTGTTGGTCCACTGTGTTTTCTGAGGTCCAAGGTCAACGCAGTCGTATACCAGGAAGTTTTAGAGCACTTCATGCTTCCTGCTGCTGACCAACTTTATGGAGATGCAGATTTCATTTTCCAACAGGACTTGGCACCTGCACGCAGTGCCAAAGCTACCAGTACCTGGTTTAAGGACCATGGTATCCCTGTTCTTAATTGGCCAGCAAACTCGCCTGACCTTAACCCCATAGAAAATCTATGGGGTATTGTGAAGAGGAAGATGCGATATGCCAGACCCAACAATGCAGAAGAGCTGAAGGCCACTATCAGAGCAACCTGGGCTCTCATAACACCTGAGCAGTGCCACAGACTGATCGACTCCATGCCACGCCGCATTGCTGCAGTAATTCAGGCAAAAGGAGCCCCAACTAAGTAATGAGTGCTGTGCATGCTCATACTTTTCATGTTCATACTTTTCAGTTGGCCAAGATTTCTAAAAATCCTTTCTTTGTATTGGTCTTAAGTAATATTCTAATTTTCTGAGATAATGAATTTGGGATTTTCCTTGTTGTCAGTTATAATCATCAAAATTAAAAGAAATAAACATTTGAAATATATCAGTCTGTGTGTAATGAATGAATATAATATACAAGTTTCACTTTTTGAATGGAATTAGTGAAATAAATCAACTATTTGATGATATTCTAATTATATGACCAGCACCTGTACATATCCTATATGGAAACATGCCAAAACATATTACCAAAGCATGCTAACATCATCTCTAAATCTATATTCATCCCCTTTAAATCGCTTATATTAAAAATATTAAGGCTGATACAAAAAGAAACAAACAAAAAGAAGAAGTCCTGATAGTCAACCACACTTGGGGGTTGGGTTGTAAACATTTGTATCTGCTGCTGTATATTATAAACAGTATATGTTTTTTGGTGCATTAGCTGTCTGCTGCCAAACTGGACCACAAGTTACTGCTGTATATGATTAACAAATATAAATGCACATATCTAAATGTGTAACTGTGCAAACGAACAAAAAAGGAAGCATAACTGCAAGTATAACTGCATTTATGCTTCCTTTTTTCACACTGCTCTACTTGATGCCACTAATCAGACATTGAAAATGCTAAATCGGGATGCACTGATCAAGATTTTACAATCAAATAGGCCGATTCCGATACCAGTTGCCTTTTTTGTCGCCATTATTTCAGAGGATCTGTTTACAGACGTTGTTATATTTCCAAACAAATAACACTTTGGGAAATGATTGCAATGCAAGTCCTCAACAGAGACCGGCCAAATGAAAACAAAAAAATGATGGATGGCCAATCGACCGATGCGTCTACAATGCTAAACTTTGATTGGTGTGAAATGTCTGAAAGCTAAAAGAAACCTCAGGTCATATAATCATTGCATTTTCACAATCAATCTGGGTTCGTTTCCTGAAAGCATTGTTAGCCAACTATAAATGCAAGTTCCGTCATTATCAGTATCAAGTCTGTTTCCTGAAACAATAGTTCCAGCAAACAACATTCGCAACAACAGTGTTTAGAAGTATAGTTTCTTGTTTTTATGTGGATTTCTTTTATGACTTGTGAAATCCTTGAGCTAAATAAGCAAGCTGGCATTGAGTATTTTTTTGTCAAGAGATTTAAAGCACCCTTTTTGAAGAATGCACATGTGCGTATGTGCTCTCGTATGTAAGAATGAGCCAATGACTGAATCTGGAAATAAACCAAAATAGCAGAGAAAAATGAGAAATAGTCCTCAGATGGCAAAATCTACTGATTCGTTCTGAAACATTAAAGACCCACTGAAGTGCCTTGAAATGCCAGCATTACTTAATGTGGTGAAGTAGTTTCCACTGAAACAGGAAGACAGGGCAGAACATATCGAACAGCTCCTTCCTTTTTTTTAAAATAACCAACAGTGTTTTGTTTATACCACAGCTCGGTCAGAGTAGTTGAGTTTGATAAAACCTCAATTTCCTTCTAATCTCTAACCGTTTCTCCTCCTAATCTCCTCTACATTGCTTTAAAATACAGCATTCTGTGCAGAATTCAAATGGGTCCGATACGTTTTGTGGTCTGCGCCACCTTGCGCATATGATCCGCTCTGTGCTATCATGCCTCTGGACCGGAGCAGACTGTGTGTGCGTGACTAACATGAAACCAGACTTCATTCGCCTCAATGGAAAGCATATTTACACTGTCTTAATCTGCCCTGTGTGGTATTGACCATGTAGAAAATAGCAAATGTGTGAACAAGTGACCAATTTCAGCTGCAGCTTCAGCGTCTATTTATAATGTAGGGGGCGTGATGCTTTAGATTCTAGAGAGCATTTGATTGGGTGGAAGTGGAAGTGGTATTGGTGGAAGTGAGAGACTAAGTTTTGAACGCTTTTATCTACTACAGTAGGTGGACAACCAAAATGGGTATTACCGCCGCGCATACCGCCGCCGCAGGGCTGTTGCGTTAACTGAAATTCAGTCGCGTGTAAAAAACTACCGCCAGGTGGCGCAAAGGGACGGATTGGAAAGTGACTGTAATAATAAAATGTTGGTTTGTAAACGATGAAAGGACGAAGTAAAACAACAATAACATTATTATATAACATTTTAACATCCTTAAAAACCATTAGAAAATTTTAAGTGAGAGTTAATTTCAAAACGTGGGATAGTCTACAGTCTATGCATCAAAAATTAAAAGAAAGACCTTTACACAAAGCGGACATGCTATTGTCATTAAACAGTCATTACTAGGCATATATTATTTGTCTAGAAGGGAACCTTATATAGCCTAGCCTATACGCAAATTTGTGTCTAACTTAGAATTTAGACCACCTAAAATATATTGTTAGACCAAAACATCTTATCAATTAATTAAGTAATAAAGGCATATATTTAAGAAATTTAATAAAAACAGGAAGACGTCTATTGCTTCAGCTTTATTCAAAGGCCGCGGAAACATGAGTTCGTTTGTTACGCACTTCAATCCATTCCACACCCGACGGTCATGGTTTTCTTCCTAATTATTAATAATTGGTTGATGAAACATTGATTGAAATTAAGATACAATTTCTACAAAACGAAATTCGTTTTAAAGAAAGACTTACTATAAAACAAAACTTAATGAAGTGGTCGAACACATGTCTAACCCGCTGCATTTGTCTCCCAACATTGCGCATCCGTCATGCTATTCACTTTTCATAATCAACATTGGTGACATATTAAAAAAAATTATATTAGGCTATAGCCCAATATTTAAATATAAATATGAAACTAAATTGGCCACATTTTATCCCTCTGGCCGACGAATGCGCTGGCGCGTTCTGATGGATTTTCTCCTCATGACAGCTGAAACAACTTAAAACAGGCCTTCCGTCATTTTTGGCGATAGCCTACAGATTAGTGCAAGACTAAAATGGTCTACTTTTATTTGTGTACGCTCACAATAACAACAAAACCTTGTACTTTTGAAAAATAAAATAAAATAAAATAAAATAAAAAACAGGGTGCGCTTTCAGCTGTCTCTCTGCGAGAATCTGAAACGTCTCAAAAGTGAACTTAAACTCAGCGAATAATTGTACCTAAAAAGAAAGAAATATCTCAATTCGATAATAAATTCGTAGGTCTGTGTTAAATAAGAGGCGATCTATCCGCTGGAATGTGTTGTTTCTGAATTTTATATTTGATATTTGATATTTTAAGGAATAGAATACACTCCTGCATTTTTATGACGTTTTATTAATTCGTCCATTCTTTTTAGTTTCAATGATTTAGCTAAATCGTGCCTTAATAATGGGAGCGAAATTATTCAGTGACTCACGTTTTACTAAAATAAAGGATATAATTCATGAAACACGAAACAATTTCTTAATCAGTGTCCAAACAGATAGGCTATATTTTTCCTAAGTAGTTATCTGTCAAATAAAGGACAGGTAACAAATAACAAAGTATGTGCGTGTCAAAAATCCATGCTGTTTTATTAAAGGAGTTTAAAATATAAATAAAAAATGTATTTGTGATAAATATAGGCCTAATATGTGAGAAAATTAACATTTTGCATAAAGATAAATGTGCTTTAATGCATTGGTTGGATAACATGTGGTTAAAACGCCACTCAGCGGTCAAAAGCTGCAAATGCACTTTGCGACGCGGCGGTGGCACGCGCGGCGGTAGAAACACCGTTTTGGATGGCCACCTACTGTAAATAGAGATGCACCGATTGACCAGCAAGGGATCGGACGATTTTTTGCATGATCGGCCCGGATCAGTGACCAGCCAGTCAGTCTCATGTCTTTTCAATTGACCCTTCACCAGGAGTTTGATTGACAGGCAATCTAACCAATCATAATGCCGAATCTGCCATTTTATCTGACAAAGCAGTCAGGAGTTAGAAGATTAACCTCGGTGGACTTGAACTTAAAAAAATGGTGTGTACTGACGTCTTTCCGCGTTTTAAACAACATTTCTTCTCATGTTCATTCATGTTTATTTGATGCTATAAATGTAAGAACAGATGATCAGTTCACGAGCCGCTTAAGCTGAGGCGCTATAGCAATCTGTCACAAAATATTAAAGAGCCACAAAACATTTTTTATTGTTCGAATTTCTTAAAAAATACAATGGGACTTTGTTTAATATCATAAGTAACCATGCTCTGTCTTGTCTGTCGATGTGTTTGTCAGTGTCATCTTTGCTCCGTGATGTATTTTTCACTGTGTGTGGAGTGACAGCGCCACGGCTTGTTGGACAAAGCAACAGTAACTAAGGGAGGCGGGTCTTTGCGAAGAGTCAATTCCGAGCCGATCCGTTTTGTTGCCAGCAGCGCAAGCATTAATGTCAGCTGCAAGTTCTTGCTCTCTTCTGTCCTACGGCGAAGTGACACACACCCTTCTCCTCTCAGTCGCTCGTCTCATTCACTCCGGTAAAACGGGCTTGTATTGCACATCATTTTAGTAATTCCCGCAGGTTTCGCACTCACACCAAAAGCTCGCGCACCACTGATCTGTACAAGGAGCACACAATCTTCTTCTCAGTCTCAAACAGAATGTGAGTTGCAAGTACCAAAATGAGTGGCTTACTGCGCTTAAACGGTCAAATACACACAAAATTATGCCAAAATGCCCATATAGTTGAGTATCCAGTTAAACACAGTCAGTTTTGGAACATTAAACATGCAAAATGGGTCCCTGCATAAACTCTTAGGGTGCTTTCACCCTTGGTTCGATTGCCTGGACGGAACCAGAGTTCGATTGCTCCCCCCTCCCACTGGACTGTGTTCACATTATATTATTTGGGTCCGAACTGCGGTTCGTTTGCGTCATCAAACCAGCAGCTGTTTACTACATTGCTTAGTAACGATGGCGCAGGAGAAGGTGGCAAAATGGATAACGTTGCTCTCCTCACTTTTATATTTTTGTTTTTGAACCGTTGATTTTGTTCATAACGGCAAGTGCATCGATCTGCCGCAAATGTAGAACGCTGAACCAGTGTTATTTTACATGATTACTTTATTTCTGTAGTATTAGCTTAAGTATCTTAGCTTAATAATAACTTACTGTAAGTCCCAAATGAAAAATTAGTTTTTGTTTGTATATGCTGTCAACTATACTTCTTAGAAAGAAAATCGGTACTGGCAGGTCACACTTACAAAAAAAAAAAATCAGAAAACAGAATTGGCCATTAAAAAATTGCAATTGGTGCATCTCTACTTCTAAATACGAATTTTGTCAGTGTTTTGGAGCACACTAGCTTATAGATAACAGTAAGGCTAACATATTCATAGTAAAAGCAAAAAAAAACTTCAATTTTGATTACATGGTGACTTTAAAATAAGTTATAAGTTACCTGAGTGACATCATTAACCAACGTGGTTAAACGACAAATTTGCAACAATACGTTTCGGGAAATTTCATGATTAGCGAGTTGATTTTTTCAACGATGCATCGTACTATGGTAGTTAAGCAGCGAGTTACGTCATTGTTAGGGAAACGCACCACTGAATAGTCAGGTACTTGTGCCCATCCTCATCGCAGATGAGCAAAAACTCACATATCAATCAGACTGATTTGCAAGCACATGTAGGTTTTTGGCAAATAAATATGCACATTAACTTAACTGCACAGTGTCAAGAAAATAATAGCCAATCCTACCTCTCCCTGTCACCCAATCTGCATCTGGGATCATGTACGTCCCGTCTGAATCAGACATGCTGGTCGATTGAACGGCAGAACCTGACAATGACTCTCCAGCATGTGCTCCTTTAGTTTCCAGAGCTGTGTGTGTCTCTGATGCCTCCATGTGTGCTGAATCTGGGGCTGAATGTGGGTCAGGAGCGGATGTTAATGATGGAGCGACTGAATCCACCTCTAAAGTTGAAACTGATACAGACTCAGCAGCTAAATCAGAAATAGTCTCCTTTTCTAACATATCTTCAGTGGCATCTGTCACAGAAGTGGAAACAGGTATGAAATCATCAACCACGGTTAAATCTGGTGACGTCTTCTCTGGTAAAGTTGATATATTGGTCTCGGAGACCTCAGTTCCTTCAGACTGTCCCGCTTCTGGTGTGAAATCCTGCATGTCGAATTCTGATAAAACCTTTTCGAACTCCTCAACGGCAAATGCTGATGCCGTTTCTTCATCCATCGGGGAACAAATAAGGAACCACACCCGAAGGAATCGAGCAGAGGATCCGGAAAAGTCTGGACTCGAGAGTGGGATGAGGAAAGGAAGGGTCGTTCCTGTTCCAAAGCATTCAAAACATTCCACAGGGCTCGATTATGTATACAGCCGGCAGTTCGCTAGATAACGGTTACTCTCAGGGGGATTTGCTTACATAAGCTATAGACACTACACAAACCCATATATGACCACGTTTTAGGGTGTACAAAAATGTACTACGGGGAAAAAAATTCCCAGACGTTATCTAGAAAGAAAGTTATTCCGAAAATCCCTAGAAAACCCTGCAAGAGCCAGAACCTTCATTCCTTTGAATGACTATACAGGATGCCACTTATTTAAACATCGTTTATCACTGACAATTTGTCGGACAATCTCTGCTCAGCTTCAAAAGGGGGACAGTCCACTCAAAATCAGTTATCAGCATAACAATCAGGTCTAACTGTCCCTCCATAGAATCCTATTCCCTTCTCAATGCATGCTTAAAGGGATAAATTAAAATTTTGTCATCATTTACTCACCCTCAAGTTATTCCAAACTTGTGTGAGTTTCTTACGTCTGCTGAACACAAAGGAAGATATTTGGAAGAAACTTTGTAACCAGGCTGCCATTGACTTCCATAGAAGAAAAAAAAAATATGGAAGTCAATGGTGCCCCAGAACTGTTCAGTTTCCCTTAATCTTCAAAATATCTTCCTTTATGTTCATCAGAAGAAAGAAATGTATACAGGTTTGGAACAACTTGAGGGTGAGTAAATGACAGAATTTCCAATTTTGGGTGAACTATCCCTTTAAAGTCCACATGAAACGGACGTTGTGATATATAGTCTTTTCTTCCCCATTTGTGACGTATATGAGTGAAATGGCTTCTCGAACATGAACAAATGTAGGGCGGGACTTGATTTTGTCCATCAGGATTAATTGAATGGTTATGGTTTGCTATTGGAGGATCATTAGAGAAGAGAGAAGAGATGCCGTTGCAACAGTGAGGAGAAGTTATTTTGATTTAAGATTATGAGAATGCATGAATGATGTGCATAGATAAATCATTTATAATAAACACTGCAATATTTCATAAAAAAAAAAAACAAGAACTGTAAATTTTGATTTCATGGCATGTTATCAAGATATCTTGTTCTAGTTGGGCTGGATGATTATGGCCTAAAATAAAAACCTCGATTAATTGAACATTTTACCTAGCTGACAAGGTTTATACTGTAAATATGATTGACTATTAAAATTGAGATTGCGTGTGTAAATTAGTCAAATAGTTACTTCAAAAGTAGAAAAACATATGCTATAATAAGTTTTGAATTTCTAAGCTATTTTAGTGATAAATCACAGGACAGCGCTGACAATGAGTTCATCTTCATTGCACGATCTTCACGTTTTGTGCAGCTACTGTTTGTATGAGTGTTTGTGCCACAATGCAGCTGCACGAGCACGGTAGCTCGATATAATATACATCCGATCGTCTAAAATCGCTTGAATGTCCAAACTGGCAAACCTTAAAACAAATACAACTGACAAAGTTTAGTGAAGATGCAAGGCTCACCGCTCGTGCCATCACTATGTGTTGAACCCCTCCTTGTTACTTTTATGCCACTGACTGGACGGGGTGGAGTCACGTGGCTACACACGCGGTAGTATGTTTTTAAGGGGGAAGTATTAACAGGATTAAAAAACGATTTAACGATGAAATACAGGGCTGCATGATTAATCAAAATAAAACTAAATTTGCAATATGTCTTAGTGCTATTATCAAATTGCAAAGGCTGTGATTTAATCAAATAAATATATGCGCTACTTGTTTCAGAGTGAAGCATGGCACTGTGTTCTTAAACTAATGCCTAGTTTACACTACAGGAATTTTAAGTCGTCTATGGGAAGCAGCAATAACAATCGATTCAAATATAATTTGCCGACGTTTATTCCTATCAGATACACATTGTGTAAGTAAATATAAAGCTCACTCACTCTATTGTTCTCCCAGTTCAGCGGCCACATGTATTTCAGGACAAATGGAGGAATTCATGTTATATATTAAAGGGGTCATGACATGAGAAATCAAATTTTCCTTGAGCTTTTGACAAGGGTTGCCACCTTCAATACAGAAAAATAAGGGACGCCAGCCTGTAGCAGGGGCCACACCCCTCAGGGCCACGATGACCACAGTCCCAATGGCGTGCCAGTGGTGTTAGTCATAACTTAAAAGCATATTTTCATAAAAATATTAAGATTGATACCAATGGACATTAGAATAAGATTCTGCTGTTAAATCAGCTGTGAACATATGCAGTCTCAGGTGTCACAACTTGAAGTGGTCATATTGAATACACAGCTATGACAATAATAAACATAGGCCAACAAAGTGTGACTGAGACCCAAAAAAATAAGCTTTTGGAGGAACTTGTGAGATGTGAACCATATTTTATTAACTGCCTATTAAATTGGGGCATCCATTAACTTATGCACCGATATATAAGGTTGCAGCCCAAATTGTAAATTGTCATTTGTTCCCCCGCCCCAAAGAGCTTGCGCTAAAATATTTGTCATTGTTTGCAGTAACAGCCATCCAAACAAAGTGAAACACACCCTAATATAACCCTCAAAATGGATCTATCTACAAACATGTTCGTCATTGCATGCTAAAACACTTAACATACATTTTTATTCATTAGTGAGTAAATGTATTTATGTTGGATGTATTACATTTTTATATTGTCTGAATTGTTAATTCTATAGTATCCGTGGCTAATGATGCTAATTATTTACACACTGGTTGGAGAGATTTATAACAGAATGAAGTTGTGTTTATGCATTATTCACATAGGTACTGCATAGTGTTTGATTAAATATGTATTAAATATAGCGACGGCTCTTGTCTCTGTGAATTAACAGTAAGGAACTTATGTGTCTGACTTGTAACCAACATTTAACAGTACATTAAACAACATGCTAACCGATAACATGATTAATGTACTTTATTAGACATTATTTCACTTAATAGGCAGCATATGAAATATCATGTTATCATGGATCAAAACTTGCCAGGTTAATTAATCGCTCCATCTGCCATTTTACACTATCTGCCTCTTGCTTGTTACCGGCGAGGCGGCGTTCCGCCCTCCTCTGACTCTGATTGGCCGTGACGTTCACGGCCCTTGTGTAACCTGAAACAAACCAATCAAACCATGATGGCAGCGAATATTACCCAATCATTGGGGGCAGTACACCCAGGACGTGTCTTCACGTAATGCGGGTGGGGTGATTTGCATGGGATGCTGCATAATATGGACCGTATGTAAAATACGGGACAAATCGCGTCCTTTTAAACTGTAAATACGGGACGATTCCGTATTTCACGGGACAGGTGGCAACCCTGGACTTTTGAACACTCATAAGTAGGTCATTTCCATACTATAAGAATATCCTGTAAGTTATTCAACTATGCCAAGATAAATTAAATTTTTAATTCTAGGGCACCATTAATTGACACCAGACCCAGAAAACGACAGGATTTACAAAGTGGGGATCTTTGACGTCAAAGGGCAGCAAGCACCAGCCTCCGCAGAAGAAGATCAACGGCCTACTTCATCCCTGCCTGTTTAGCCCCTGCCCACCGAATCGTGCACATAAGTAACATATGTGGTGCTAAACCAGACTAAGCTACTAAGTAATAAACATGCTGTTGAGGATTACAAAATATTGTGCAGTGTCTGGACTTGACAGTAACGCAACAACATGTGAGTAACAGTGTTGATTCTAATGCCTGATCTGATATTAATGATTCATGTATAGTCAGATGATCTTTGTCTGTGTGTCAGTAAATCACACCTGTGACTAAATGTCACCTTGCATTGTTTCTCTTAGTAGGATGAAAATAATCAGTTATTTAACAGTGATTAAATTATATAAAGAAAGCTCAAAGAAAGCCCCCTTTGTAATCGTTGGAGCTGTCAATCAAACAGCGTGAGTTTATCAGTGACTGACGCGCAAAATTCCCGTTTTGTTCAACGAATCTTTTAGTTATATCGCGTTTGCACTGTTAGAAGATGAAAGATGAAAGCATTTGTTAGTGTACAGAAATTGAGTTGATATGACAAGATCACTGCTTTCATGCGCTCAACAACATGTCTGTGATCTGCTACAATGTTCATCTCTGCAACCTTTCATGCCACTATCTAAATATAATGCAACACTTTTCACGATTCGTTAACCTTAGAGCTGTAACAGTAAAAACGCGCTAAAAGAGAGAGTAATACTTGGACATTTTCATATGCAAAGATGTTAGCCAAATCACAGCAGTGGGCGTTTACACTGAAGTCTCACAGCAGACACGCCCCTTAAAATGGAGCGTTTCAAATCAGAGGCTAAAATCAGGGTAGGAAAAATGCCTTTTATTCATGAATTATGACAATTTTGGATGTAAAAAGCATACTAACATTATAAGTGCACCCCAGGAAACATTATAAGACAATAAAACAACGCAGTTCATGACCCCTTTAAGATTAAGGTCATTATGAAGGTTTTTAAATGACAAAACACTCACTTGTACATATTTGAGATTTAGAATATTAGATAGTTGATGGCATGGTTAGAAAAGCAATACATCTGTCATATAGTGTGGCCAGCTGGCCGCGGTGTGTCATGTGACAATCATGACACGTCCTCATGGAAACAATAAAAGGAAACCGTCTAAAATAACAGTCGCCTTAACTCTGGGATGTCAGCCAGAATGTTTTAAACTTATGTGTGAAAGGGTTATTTTAATTTTAATTAAGTTGAATTTAGGGCTGTCAAACGATTAATCGCGATTAATCGCATACAAAATAAAAGTTTGAGTTTGCCTAATATATGTGGGTGTACTGTGTGTAATTATTATGTATATATGAATACAAACACATTCATGTATATATTTGAGAAATATTTACAAGTATATGTATTTATTTATATTTTTATATAATTTATATTATATATAAATAAAAATATTTTGTACATAAATAACATATTTCTCTTAAATATATACATTAATTTGTGTATTTATATATACATAATAATTACACACAGTACACCCACATATACTATGCAAACTCAAACTTTTATTTTGTATACGATTAATCGCGATTAATCGTTTGACAGCCCTAGTTGAATTCAAAATGTAATCTAATTTCCTCCCAACATCTATTTTCAAATAAAGTCTTTGGGTGACAGCTGTCGTCAGCTCGTGTAGTGTGTAACCTCCTGTTGCGGATCATACAGGTAGTGTCTAGGGTTGCAAAATTCCGGGAATTTTCAAAGCTGGAAACTTTCCATGGGAATTAACGGGAATAAATGGGAATTAACGGGAATATATGGGAATTAACGGGAATTAATGGGAATAAACAGAGAATTTGCAAAATTACAGGTTAGCCTATAACAGGGTACTTAAATGTAGTTGAAAAGAACATCTTGCTGCATAGTTTTGGTTAAACAACCATATTTAATGCAATTTTAGTTACATTTTTACCCTGCACATTCCTCAATCACAGTCACATGACTTATTGCAGGGCTATTGAGGCCACGCCCCCTGCATGCTCTGTGCATTCCCCCAGTCCATAACATGCACATTTGATCAGAAATACATAAAAAAACAGTAATATTGTGAAACATCAATACAATTTAAAATAATGGTTTTCTATTTTGATATACATAAAAATATAATTTATTCCTGTGATAAAGCTGATTTCAGCATCATTACTCCAGTCTTCAGTGTCACATGATCCTTCAGTTATCAATGTTTGAAACAGTTGTGCTGCTTAATATTTTTTATAACCTGTGATACTTTTTCAGGATTCTATAAAAATTTAAAGAACAGAATTTTTTAATAGAAATCTTTTGTTACAATATACACTACCATTCAAAATTTGGGGGGTCAGTTGATTACTTTTATTCAAGGATGTGTCAGATTGATAAACAAAAAGTGATATTAAAGTGATATTGTTAGAAAAAATTTTGAATAAATTAATAACTTTTTGTTAATCAGTGAATCCTGAAAATAGTATTACAGGTTCCAAAAAATATTCAGCAGCACGACTGTTTCCAACAATGTTAAAAACTGAGTATCAGATCAGAATATTAGAATGATTTCTGAAGAATCATGTGATACTGAAATAAATAACACATAACAATTGCTGCAATAAAAATATATTTATTTTACATATTTACTAAATTAGAATTAATTGAATGCGAAAAATAAATAACTGTTATTTCATGTTATGACCAAACAAAATTAAACATTTTTTTATTTGTTTTTATATGATACTTTTTATATAAATATTATAAATTTAAATAAATTTCCCAAAATTCCCATAAATTCCCATAAATTCCCATAAATTCCTGTAAAGTTTCCAAATTGGAATATTTCCAAAATTCCCCAGCTTAAGTTTCCGTGGAAAGTTTCCGGAAATTTACCGCAAATTTACCGGAAACTTTCCGCCCCTTTGCAACCCTAGTAGTGTCACACAGTGTAAACATCACAACAACTTCAAGACTTCACAGCAAGTCACGTAGTCTGAACAGCACAGTCCTGTAGTGTAAACTTGGCTTAAGGCAGCTCATGATTACAGCGTTTCGGTTCACTGTAAGTTTGGAACGCAACATGCACCAACCTTCCTCCCAAACTTGTAATGAGAAGCATTTATCAAAAAAAGAGAATCTTTAAAGAAATTTCTGTCATTAATTACTCACCCTCATGTCGTTCCAAACCCACAAAACCTTTGTTCATCTTTGGAACACAAATTAAGATATCTTTGATGAAGTCCGAGAGCTTCTGACCTCCCTATACACAGTAATGCCATAACAAATTTCAAGGCCCAGAAAGGTAGTAAAGACATTGCTAAAAAAGTTAATGTGACTATAGTGATTCAACCTTAATTTTATGAAGCGACGAGAATACTTTTTGTGCGCAAAAACAAAACAAAAATAATGACTTTATTCAACAATCCTTCTGTGTTTTTCTTTTACGCTGTTTATGTCCAGTGTTTCCAGGTTCTACGTCAGAACGGCGAATCATTATTGGCTCCTGTGTCAGCATCACACGCATGTCGTGCTGCTCATGTGAACAGTGTCGGCCAATACTGAGCCGGCATTCGGACGTAGAACCTGGAAGCACTGGACTGTGTTTACAACGTTAACAGCGTCGGAGACTGACAGGGAAGAAAAGAAATTGTTCAATAAAGTCGTTATTTTCGTTTTGTTTTTGCACACAAAAAGTATTCTCGTCACTTCATAAAATTAACGGTTGAACCACTGCAGTCACATTAACCCTTAAATGCATGACTGTTTCACCAATCATTCTTACATATTCGGGTCTTTATCGACCCAGATCTATATCTAACACGGAAGGATCTCTACCTGTCGTGATAATATAAAACTCTTCTGATTATAGAGTAACAATTACAGAAGAATAAAATAAAGCATATTTTGTTAACCTTTTTGGAGCTTGAAAGGGCTCCGTTTGAGCAGATGTTTTATGCCATCATCACTGTCCTTCGTCAGAGCTCATTTCCCAGTAAATTCAGCAAATAATGGGCTAGTTTTATGTTTGAGGTCACAAATATGAGCCCATTCGCGATCTAAAACGTATTCTCAAAACTATATAATTTTCAACATCTTCAAAATCAATATTTCGATCGCTAACAGCTTCTCCAGATCCATCCAGCAACAGTTACAGTCATATTTGATTGCGTTCAGTACTTGCTCTGCAGTAAATCGCTGAGCCATTTCATGTTTTTCTTATTATTTAGTTTTCTGTCTGAATGAGTCGTCACTTCAGCATTGTGTTTCAGACATTGCCACCTTGTGGAATAAAGGTGAATTGCACTTATTCCGTCATCTAAGATTCAATTTTTGTTGTGCAGAAAAAATATACTTCCACTCATACACACCTCGGGTCGTTAGCGACCCTATACAATTTTTACAAAAAATGAATACAAAAATAGGCATTCTTTTAAAATTTTATGATTTTTTTCTTGTTATATTTTTTATAATGAATTGATTGAGGAATATCAAGAAGGTTGATGTCTAACTTTAAAAAATGAACGAGGAGGAGGGTAGTGAATGGCGTCCCGGGTCACTAAAGACCCGAGGTATGCATTTAGGGTTAACTATTTTAACAATGTCTTTACTACCTTTCTGCGCTTTGAATGTGGTAATAACGTTGCAGTCTTTCGGCAGTCAGAAGCTCTCAGATTTTATCAAA
Source organism: Megalobrama amblycephala (assembly GCF_018812025.1). Classification (NCBI taxonomy): domain Eukaryota; kingdom Metazoa; phylum Chordata; class Actinopteri; order Cypriniformes; family Xenocyprididae; genus Megalobrama; species Megalobrama amblycephala. The sequence goes on along the minus strand of NC_063047.1, from coordinate 18,852,743 downwards.
AATATCATAATTTGTGTTCCGAAGATGAACGAAGATCTTGCAAGTGTGGAACGACATGACAGAAATTTCATTTTTGGGTGAACTAACCCAAACTAACAACTAATGAAGACTTTATAACAGCGATACATATCAGTGTTGTAATTTCACAGTTGTAATGAGAATTTAAGAAGTTTTTCTGAAATACTATGTTTTGTATTTCATTACATGAGATTTTGGTAATATCGCCCACCCCTAACTTGATGTAATTGAAAAGACAGGAAACAAATAACATTAAATATTTTCATGATTAAGAATAAATATTTCATGTATTTTAGTTAGCTACACTGCAAATATACAGCCAATGCAAACATAACTTTACGCTGACATAACCTCAGTGTTAGGAAAGTGCTTGTGCAAAATTCAACGACTAGGATTATTAGTGGATCACACTGATTATGTATCGTAAAAATGTTGAAAAATAGAAAGTATTTCATAACACTCAATTTCACAATGCACCACGTTTATATGCTGTAGGTCAGTAAATCTAATTCTGAGATGTCATTCATGATGGGAGTAAACAAAGCTGGAAATACACATCTAGACTGCCAAGGCCTGTTATCTCTTTGCCTTAAAGGCCTGTTGTTATTGCCATTTTTATAATCCATTCACATGTATACTTGTACGCCCCCATCTGGTAAATGAGTGGAAATGCAGATAACATTTTCTACACCTAAAGAGACAATAAAACTTGAGCTGAGAAACAAGTCTTTAAAATGACTCCAACTATTTACTCCAGTCTTAATTGCAGGAAACTCAATCTACACAGACAGATCAAACCTGAGCGATTAAGTGTCTAAATTTGGCCAACTGACATTTTGGCCACAAGAAGACTCATTTATGACAGTAAAATATAGATGTTCTCAACTCCGAAGTCCTTCCTAAGATCTGACCTTCTGAGATTTGAGACCACCAGGGTGGTCAGCCAAGGAGGGAGACCCAAGACCCCTGTGCTAAAATAAGAAGCCTCCAGTCCTAAACCTGCCACAGAGAGACGATGAAATACATCCCATGCTATAAAACCTGATAGATTCGAGAGAGTAAAGCATTAATAACCCTGAATTCTTGAGCATTCGGTTCTTGACATGTGACACAGATGTCAAACCAGCAAGAATGAGGGAGAGTATCGCTATTACACATTAAGGAAATGAGACAATCTGTTTTTCCACAACAAGAGAGGCGACTAAGTGTACATATACATACATATAAACACACACACACTTATAAGAAAATTAAAACTGATACTTTTCATGTTTGATTGATACTGTTATCATTTATCAGCAGCAGTAAATTCTATGGTTCACACATTTTTAAAATTATTTATTGCATTTTATTGATTAACATTATAATGAAAGTTAATAAAAACCAATTATATTAGTAAAAAACTATTTCTCAAGATATATCAAAACGACAGTGTATTGCTCCACTTATAATATGTGACAGTTTACATAAGCAAACATTCAACCTAGGCTTGTTAGTTACTTTAAAATCTACAGAAAGAGAGAGAAAGACAAGAGAAAGTGATGTTCCTCGGTGGAGATTGTGTCCTTTGGCTCCTCTATATTTAAGGCTGTGTGTTTTTTAATTATTATTCTGTCAGAGTGACGCCATGTGGGACCAATTACCAGCTCTGAGTGAAACACACAGACAGAAAGAGAGAGAGAGTGAGAGTCCAGTATCATTATCAAAACTGCTATTTATACCAGTGGACCAACTCATTAATAACCTGAGAATTATAAGTTATATTTAATTTAAAATGATAGCCTTCTCATGAAGAGAATCTGTTGCTGTACAATATATTTGTGTAACATGGTCAAGATCTTGAAATTAACCATAAGGCAATGATGAAGCAATGCAGAAGTGGAGGAATATGGAGGAAGTGAAGACACATAGATGGACAGTTATTATGAGCTGAAGCACAAATGATCCATCCTGAACGTTGCCAGACAACAACAGTTATTATAACTCAAAAATAATCTCAAAAATATGACTGTGGTGTTACCGGCCCCTATGATTGTGATTTTGACTCTGAACATGGAAAGGCATTCACAGGCTATTTTACCTAAAATAAATGATATAAAAAAAAATTTAAAAAATGGAAAAATAAAATTTAAGAAAAAATCAAATGAAATATAAAATGAAAAATAATTAAAAATATATATAAAAAATAAAACAAAAAATATGAAAAAAAATAATAAAATAGGAAGTTAAAATAGTGAAGTTCTCATTAAATGGAAAGACAAAGTACTCATTAAGTAGTTTTTGTTCCAGCTGCCATCTACAGGTCTATCTGAGTGAACACAAGAGCAAAGGCCCAAACTATCTCAGTCGACACCGCCTGCAAAAACTGAAAGCCATAAAAGTGGTTAAGCATATTCATTTTTTAACCTACCCAATCTTGGCCTATTCAAACAGATAAACAAGATACGTGCAGGCCTGACCTGACCTGAGAGTCATTGTACTTTCAATAAAAAAAAGCACAAAGGAACACAAGATAAATGTGCAAGTCTCTACTTAACATTCCTGCATCCAGCCGTTCTCCCATGAGCTCTTTCACCCTCCCAATCCCTCCGTCTCCCTATCTGATGGGCAGAAAGGTGTGCTGGGAATTCCTCAAATGTTTCAGCCTGTTTAGACTCGTGCAGAACGTCTCTGAACGTCCTGCCAAAAGCATCACTTAGATTAAGATGGAGAAAATGCAAGGCTAATTCTGGGAATAGAAAGACTTCACGGACTCGTCTAGTGATTATCCTTACAGTAGAACTTGTCAGAGGCGTTAAATTTATCTAATTAGGTTATACAAGACATCTAACCTTTACATGTCAGTTATGCTGTAATTTTACTTTGGGTGATGAGATGCATTTAAAAAGACATTAATTGTTCCTTTCTTTTTAAACAATTTGAATGATGCAATTTAAAAGATGAATGACTAACAAATGTGATCACTTGGCCAGCTGGAAAAACCAACTACTGGAAAAAACAGGGACATTTGTTCTCCAATGAAAGAGCTCCCAATTACATTCTGCACAGACCAGAGCACAAACCACATGGCATCTGTCTAAACAATATGTTTATTGATCACAGTAAAAAATAAATATAATATTTAAAGGAGAAAAAATAAATATAATCCAGTGTATTTAAGAAGAAAAAAAATTATATATATATATATATATATATATATATATATATATATATATATATATATATATATATATATACACACACACACAATATTGCCCAAAGTTTTGGGACGCCTGCCTTTACGTGCACATGTACTTTAATGACATCCCATTCTTAATCCGTAGGGTTTAATATGGAGTCAGGCAAGTACCGTTCTCCTGGCAACCGCCAAACTCAGACTCGTCCATCGGATTGCCAGACAGAGAAGCGTGATTCGTCACTCCAGAGAACACGTCTCTGCTGCTCTAGAGTCCAGTGACGGTGTGCTTTACACCACTGCATCTGACGCTTTGCATCGCACTTTGTGATGTAAGGCTTGGATGCAGCTGCTTGGCCATGGAAACCCATTCCATGAAGCTCTCTACGCACAGCTCTCACGCCACAGGCAGTTTGGAGGTCTGTAGCTATTGACTCTGAAGAAAGTTGGCAACTTCTGCGCACTGTGTGCCTCAGCATGTGCTGACCCCGCTCTGTGATTTTACGTGGCCTACCACTTCATGGCTGAGTTGCTGTTGTTCCCAATTGCTTCCAATTTGTTATGATACCACTAATAGTTGACCGTGGAATATTTAGTAGTGAGGAAAATTTCACAAATGGACTTATTGCACAGGTGGCAACCTATCACAGTACCATGCTTTCTTTCACAAATGTTTGTAGAAGCAGTCTGCATGCCTGGGTGCTTGGTCACGCCCACTGAGTGGCAAAAGACTGAGCGGCAGCATTGGTTTTCAGCGTGAATGCTGTGAAATACACACAAAACGGGAAGGAGCTTTGTGACTGACTGTACAAATAGATTTGACACAAAACCTGAGGTATATATTTAAAGACTGCCGAAAGCTACAGAAAAAAAGCAACAAACAGATCAGTGCAATTCACAGAAACAGCTGGACTCCAGGCAGAGAAACATGGATTAGCAGTTATTATTTTGTGCAAAAATTGTTGGATTTTGAGGTAAAATCATACCGTATATATTGTGTTGACAAATCATCAATTAAATATTTACCATCTTATATTCTGCATAATTTGGTGTTTTAAAATAAACACTGACAAAACTATACAAGTTTTAGGGCTGGACGATATAACAATATATATATATATATAACACTGATATAGTGATTACTCGGATTTAAACCTACCTATATTGCTGTTATATAAAATATTGCAGGCAGATTTGCTTTATGTATTTCCCCGGCGTCAAAATCAGACACAAATAAATAACAGGAAACACGACTCCAGGCTGCATGTCAATATCCATGGATTAGGTTTATTTGACAAGTTGCAAGAAAAACTTTCAAGTCCAACCTTTAGTGAAATTCGTTAGTTTTACTCGCGTTTTCGCAGTTTCCCCTATTAAATCCAGTCACGCAGCAGGTTCTTTTGCCACTCAGTCCAGCTGAGGGAGCGCATTCCGGCGGGAAATTGACGTCGATGCATACCCTCTACTTTACTTTTCGCAATATAGTGTATATTTTAATATAGTGTATATCGCAATATAGTGTATATCGCTAAAAGCCACCTCCGTCAAAAATGCTTTCCGCACATAGTATACGTTCATCAAATACCTTCGCTTCAAATCCGCTAAATCCTAGCGTCAGTACATTTAGAAATACCAGTTCGTTGGCAGAAACCTCTAAATGCCACTTTCTTTTGTCAGCAAAAGTCTCTAAGTCCACAGAAGACACGAATCGAATCATATGATTTCAAGATGAATAATAGTGGGCGAAGCTTCGAAGCTTTACAAATCTTGTTTCTCTTTTTTTATTAGTGCAAGACAATGAGACATACAGTGAAAACATAACACAAAAAAATAGACATTAACAGTGCAGTACAAATAAACTGAAGATTAACATAAGTACACAACAAAAACACTATTTACATGTAATTATGTGAAGGGTATGAGTTACGTATATGTATGTATAATATACCTCTCTATTGAGAGAAATAGGTAGGAAAGAAAAAATAATAAATAAATAAATAATAATAATAATGATATTGAATATTCAATATTATTATTAAATCTTTTGTTTCTAATCAGTGGTTCTGAGTGCGTATCAAACTGCCAAAGTCTTGTGATTTCAGTAAACGAGGCTTCGTTACGTCATACGCGTTTCGAAATTTCAATGGTTCACCACGGGGGTTTGGCAGTTTGATAAAAGTTTCGTAAATGCAGAAACACACCAAGCCGACGCCGACAAACTAGTGGTGACGAAAGCAGACTGCGGGGTCGGCTCACGTCGGCAGCCGACGGCCAAGTAGCACGTCCGTTCTGCGCTTGCGTAAGATGAAATGCCTTTCCGAACCAGCAGGTTAAAATAGCTGCCAATCAGCCAATCAGAATGATCAGATGGCCTGACAGACCGACAGCGATTCAACATGTCGAATTGGCCGAAAAAAAGCAGACGAGGACCTACTTCAGCCAACAGTGAGGAACACACTGAGAAAACTTAAATCACCCGACAAACAAAAACTGGCCGACGGCTGACCATCGGCTTGGTGTGTTCCTGCCTTAAAGCTTCATGAAGCAGTGTTTTGAAATCGCCCATCACTAGATATTGTTGAATAAAGTCGTTATTTTGTTTTTTTGGAGCACAAAGGTATTCTCGTCGCTTCATAACATTAAAGGTGCCATCGAACGTTTTTTTACAAGATGTAATATAAGTCTAAGGTGTTCCCTGAATGTGTCTGAAGTTTCAGCTCAAAATACCCCATAGATTTTTTTTAATTAATTTTTTTAACTGCCTATTTTGGGCCATCATTAAATATGCGCCGATTCAGGCTGCGGCCCCTTTAAATCTCGCACTCCCCAGCCCACGGAGCTCGCGCTTGCCTTTAGCAGCATTTACAAAGTTTACACAGCTAATATAACCCTCAAAATGGATCTTTACAAAGTGTTCGTCATGCATGCTGCATGCATACATTGGATTATGTAAGTATTGTATACTGTTATATTGTTTACATTTGATTCTGAATGAGTTTGATAGTGCTCCGTGGCTAACGGCTAATGCTACACTGTTGGAGAGATTTATAAAGAATGAAGTTGTGTTTATGATTTATACAGACTGCAAGTGTTTAATAATGAAAATAGCGACGGCTCCTGTCTCCGTGAATACAGTAAGAAACGATGGTAACTTTAACCACATTTAACAGTACATTAGCAACATGCTAACGAAACATTTAGAAAGACAATTTACAAATATCACTAAAAATATCATGTAATCATGGATCATGTCAGTTATTATTGCTCCATCTGCTATTTTTCGCTATTGTTCTTGCTTGCTTACCTAGTCTGATGATTCAGCTGTACACATCCAGACGTTCTGCCCTTGTGTAATGGCTTGATCACGGGCTGGCATATGCAAATATTGGGGGCGTACATATTAATGATCCCGACTGTTACGTAACAGTCGGTGTTATGTTGAGATTCGCCTGTTCTTCGGAGGTCTTTTAAACAAATGAGATTTATATAAGAAGGAGGAAACAATGGGGTTTGAGACTCACTGTATGTCATTTCCATGTACTGAACTCTTGTTATTCAACTATGCCAAGATAAATTCAATTTTTAATTCTAGGGCACCTTTAAGATTGAACCACTGTAGTCACATGAACTGTTTTAAATATGTCTTTAGTAGCTTTCTGAGCGTTTGAAAGTGTTAATTATCTTGCTGGCAATGGAAAAATATCTTAATTTGTGTTCCAAAGATAAACGAAGGTCTTACAGGTGTGGAACGACATGAGGGTGAGTAATAAAAGACAGAATTTTCATTTTTGGGTGAACTAACCCTTTAAGACATGCCTTCACAAGCGCCCGTTGGAGCTTGAGTTGGGGGAGGTGAGATATGTGAACCATGCATTTGCAAGGTTGTTTCAAAACATGCCGCAGAGACTAAATACTTCACTTTTAAGGAAAAAAATATAATATTAAAAAATGTCAAAGTCCTGATCATTCTTACTTTACAATAATGAATGTACATTATTTTTTTCTATAATCTACCTACCTTGCAACATTACTTAAAATAATAATAAATATTGTGTTAATACTTACAGTAACTTAATTGTATTGTATCTCAAACACAAAACCTATTGTTGATTATAACAGCATAGTATGTGGTATCCTAAAGATAGATAAGATAAGCATTCAGCCGTGAGAAACATTAGGCCTATATGTTGTCTGTATCTGCAGTGCAAATATGTGATTCTGTTGATAAATTCAAGATAACCTGAATGTGAAAGTCAGTTATTGACCGTTATAAAACAGAACATGCATAAACATAAGTTAAACAAGATAAGCTGTACGTAAAATCTCAAAAAGTTTAATTAAGTGTTACTTGCTGTTTCTTTGTAATTATTTGTAAAATTTACTAGCAATTTCTGAGTGAAAATTGTTTCTTCTACACCAAATTTATTTTAGTGTAAATTCAATTTCATAGACACAGGCTTTTTTTGCTTTTTCTCACCATAATGCATACAAACATGTCACAGTTTGAGCATGTACATTTCACCATAAAGCCTGTGTATGTGTGTGTGTGTGTGTGTTGAGGTTGGAGCGTTTCACCATTCACCAAACACTCTGTGTTTACACATCACAACCAAACGCTCTTTCCCAGAAAAGGAACCGGTGCAAGAGCATTTGCTATGTGACTAAGAATCATGAAGGGGAGTTTATACAGTCATTTTTACTCATCCAGACAGATCAGTGTTAGTCTACTTTAAAAGAGTAGTTCTCCCCAAGATAAGATTAATTAGTAAGATTAGAAAAATTATTCACATAACACAATGAAAACAAATGGTGAATCATATATACACGCCATGGCCACACACCAAAAAGTACAAAAAAGGCATTATAAAAGTACTTCTTTTAACTTGTACACTGTTTATATGAACTTTCTGAAGTCATACAACAGCTTTGTGAGTGAAATTTAAAGGGATAGTTCACCCAAAAATGAAAGCTCTGTCATTATTTATATTGATGTACCGATATGAAAATTTTGGCTGATACCGATAACCGATAATACTTTATATTTGAAAGCCGATAACCGATATATTGGCCGATAAATCTAAATCCAAATTTTTATATCATTTTTGAGAGCTTGATTACAAAAAAAACAAAGTCTCACTATTAAAAGCCATGTCCCAAACACACAGTTCTCATTATAAGATTATGTAGCTTATATGACAGACTTGCACTGTATGTTGTACTTAACTGTATTTTCCTTTTTGAAGTGATTTCAAACATATTTCAATGGGGGTCTTATGGTAATAAAGGCCTTCCGAAGCGATGCGTTTGTGTAAGAAAAATATCCATATTTAACTAGTTATAAATTAAAATAATGTAGCTTCCGCTAGAACACCTTTCATATTCAACTTATGAAGAAAGTGTAATGCTTCTCACAGTTCAAAAGGCTTACGCTACGACCTACGCCTTCCCTATTCAACTTACGGAAAAGCTTAAAGAGTTAGTTCACCCAAAAATGAAAATTATGTCATTAATGACTCACCCTCATGTCGTTCCAAACCCGTAAGACCTCCGTTCATCTTCGAAACACAGTTTAAGATATTCTAGATTTAGTCCGAGAGCTTTCTGTCCCTCCACTGAAAATGTATGTACGGTATACTGTCCATGTCCAGAAAGGTAATAAAAACATCATCAAAGTAGTCCATGTGACATCAGTGGGTTAGTTAGAAGTTTTTGAAGCATCGAAAATACATTTTGGTCCAAAAATAACAAAAACTACGACTTTATTCAGCACTGTATTCTCTTCCGGGTCTGTTGTATATCCGCTTTCACTCCACAGTGATGCTGCTGATTCCTGTTTTACAGCGGTTGGCATCCAGCTTATTGGTGCATTACCGCCCCCTTCTGCTCCGGACAGTGACGCTGCTGACGTGTTATGTAGTGCGCCCGAGCTTCGTTTACAGTCTGAGGGAGACGCACGCTGTATTCAAGCTATTCTACATTGTTTGTATTTTGATATTGCTATATTTTTTAAAATGGTGCGTAGGTGTGCATGTCGCGGATGTCCTAATCGCGCCACTGTCCGGAGCAGCAGGGGGCGGTAATGCACCAATAAGCTGGATGCCAACCGCCGTAAAACAGGAAAGAAGCAGCAGCAGCAGCGTCACTGTGGTGTGAAAGCGGATATACAACAGACCCAGAAGAGAATACAATGCTGAATAAAGTCGTAGTTTTTGTTATTTTTGGACCAAAATGTATTTTCGATGCTTCAAAAACTTCTAACTAACCCACTGATGTCACATGGACTACTTTGATGATGTTTTTATTACCTTTCTGGACATGGACAGTATACCGTACATACACTTTCAATGGAGGGACAGAAAGCTCTCGGACTAAATCTAAAATATCTTAAACTGTGAGGTCTTACGGGTTTGGAACGACATGAGGTTGAGTCATTAATGACATAATTTTCATTTTTGGATGAACTAACCTTTTAACTGACAACACCATCAGTTGAATATAGAAGGCAGTCTGGCGGAAGCTAGATATTTTACTTCGTAACTTCTTAAATATTTATATTTTTCTTACACAAATGCATTTGCTTCAGAAGGCCTTTATTAACCCCCCAGAGCCGAGTACGTTTATGATGGATGGATGTAGATGGAGGCACTTTCTTCAGCTCATACTCGTTGGTCCCGTTCACTGCCATTATAAAGCTCGGATGCATCAGGATATTTATTACTGTATTTCTCTGATTGTGTTCATCAGAAAGAAGAAAGTCATATACACCTAGGATGGCTTGAGGGAGAGTAAAGCTTGGGCTAATTTTCATTTTAAAGTGAACTAATCCTTTAATATAATTGGCCAAATTTTCTTATCAGGTCGATAACAATAACATTAAAAATCAACATATTTTATTAATGAATTTGAACTCAGTAATATTTTTTCCTATATTTTCCTTGTGACAATTTTATGATTGGTTTATGTACTACAAACACTTGTGCATTAAAGGGATAGTTCATCCAAAAATGAAAAATTCTGTCAACATTTACTCACCCTCAAGTTGTTCCAAACCTGTGTGAATTTCTTTCTTCTGCTGAACACAAAAGAAGATATTTTGAAGAGTGCCGATAACCAAACATGTCCTGGTCCCCATTGAGTTCCCTAGTATTTTTTTCCATACTATGGAAGTCAATGGGGTCCATCAACTGTTTGGTTACCCATATTCTTCATGATATCTTCTTTTGTGTTCAGCAGAAGAAAGACAACTTGAGGGTGAGTAAATGAGGAACTTTCATTTTTGGGTGAGCTATCCCTTTAACTCACAGATATCAGATCATCAAACCACAGTGTTGCATTTTAATGCATGCAACAAACAACAGTTTAAGTGCTAATATCTTCACATATCATGTGTTTTTGAGACAACCACAACTTCACACTTATACACAACAGAATAGAGCAGCAAACATCAGCAAACTCACAAGATGGTTTAGGTCAGACACAAAATAAAGCTTAATTACACACAGTCACCGTAATTCAGATAAATGTCATCTTGAGCACACATGGGCGGCCAGGTTAAACATCGCAGGCCTTGATCATACAGACTATCATCATCAAGCTTGGACTAAATGACAGGTCACTCTTTAACCCGGGTGACAGGACGATTACAAATTCAGTGTACGAGAAAAGACGATACATTAGGATAAATACTGTGTTATAGTTCATGAAAGGGCCGGGTAATGTATTTAATATACTGGTAAGATTTTAATGTTTTTGAAAATAAGAAGTTCTGCTCACCAAGGCTGCATTTATTTGATCAAAAATACATTTATTTGATTTAAAAAGTATTTTCTTTTTGAATATTGTAAAATGTAATTTATTCCTGTGATCAAAGCTGAATTTTCAGCATCATTACTCCAGTCTTCAGTGTCACATGATCCTTCAGAAATCATTCTAATATGCTGATTTGCTGCTCAAGAAACATTTCTGATTATTATCAATGTTGAAAGCAGTTGTGCTGCATCATATTTTGTTGGAAAACATGATACATTTTATGATTTTTGATGAATAGAAAGTTCAAAAGAAGCATTTATTTGAAGTAGAATTTTTTTGTAATATTATAAATGGCTTAATTCAATATTATTCTGTTGCCGAAATGAAATTAGGCTACAATCAATGTGGTGTGGTGGTGATTTTAATACATTTTTTAATAGTGGCGATTACAATTCCTAAAGACATAATTTAGCTATAACACTAAACCAAACAAACTCAAAAATAAAAATCATTTTAATTTCCAGTCATAAATATATGAAATTGACTTATCTATGTCCAACTAAATTTTACATTACATACAATATACAGTATACAATCAATATTAATGATCAGTCCAAATTTCACCACACAAATAACATTGTGATAAACTCTGTTTCTTATTGTCATTTTTAATATTTAACAAATGAATAGCATTTTAGTAAAGATGCACTCAATTGATCAAAAGTGACAGTAAAGACATTTACAAGATTTCTATTTCAAATAAATTCTGTTCTTTTGAGCTTTCTATTTATCAAAGAATCCTGAATAAAATGCAACACGGTTTCCACAAAAATATGAAGCAGCACAACTGTTTTCAACACTGATAATAATCATAAATGTTCCTTTTGCAGCAAATCATCATATTAGAATGATTTCTGAAGGATCATGTAACACTGAAGACTGGAGTAATGATGCTGAAAATTCTGATTTGCATCACAAGAATCATAATATTACTTGTAACTAGTGTTGTCAAAAGTACTGATTTCGGTACAGAGTCAGTACTGATTTTTTAAAAATGTGGCAATACCAGCATTTCCCCCTAGCATTTTGAGCACTGTTGAGCGGATTCTTAAACACCTCTGATTGGCCGTTGTGTTCACGCATTCAACAGATATGTCTGTAATTGGCTACAATGTTCAATGCTTCAAAAAAATGTTGTAATATAGACATCTCTAATCACAGAGTGCTTACACAGAAACAAATGGGAGCGTTTGTAAGCAGATCTATCATCAGATCCCCAATAGCTGATAGACACCTGCTTTCTTTTTACAACATGTTTTTCAAGCGTTATCACAGACATATCTGTTGAGCGTGTGAACACAATGGCCAATCAGAGGTGTTTAAGAACCCTCAAAATGATAGGGGAAATGCTGCTGGTATCATCACATTTTTAAAATTTCACTACTTGACACTACTTGTTACTGTATTTTTGATCAAATAAATGCAGCCACTGGTTAGCAAAACCCTTACTGACCCCAACTGGTAGTCTAATCCTTTACTGAACGAACCGATTTGCTAAAATGAATCAGACTTCTCTTCTTTAAGAGACATACATTGACATATTTGTTACATCAACAGTCACAATACACCATCACTGAAAAGGAAGCTGACGTACAGGTTTATTAGGTTCAAACAGTCCTCCACGGCCCACAATGCAGGTTTACGGTTACAGAAGAATGGCCTGGCAAAAAGAAACGCTCACACCTGCGATCTCAATGTTCGCCTCGATCTATGCTCCACTGCTGAGGATAAAGCGACACTGTTTGTGTGCCATTTAGGACACATCGACGTGGGCCTGATGAAAACAGGTGAAAGTGCACTCAAGTCAACATGAGCATATTTACATTCTTCATGCACGCTCTTGGTCTTATTGTGCACAGAACTCAATAATAAAGATTCACTGAATAATTGTGCAGAGACGCAGTGAAATCAGATTGTGATGCTGCCACTGCAAACAGCATTTTCAAGTGCACTTTAAGCTTTTTCTAGAGGCCTGTTTCTCATTGAAAATGTCTCATCATTACAAAAAATGTGTTTATGTATATACATTCTGTTTATGTATATATGGTATTCAATATACAGTACCAGTCAAAAGTTTGGACACACTTTCCATTTGTGGGAAGTGAACTATAATATAAACGTAAAGAATATCGGCTGATATATCGATATCAAACTTGTTTTTACTTCCTAATATTGGCATTGGCCCCCAAAAACCCATATCGGTCGGGCTCTAGTGCAAACCAAAGTTCACTTTAAGATTTTTCTAGAGCCATGTTTCTCACTAAAAATTTCTCAACATCACACTAATATTTATCACAAATCTTTGTGTTATGGAAGCTTATTTCCAACATGGAATAAAAAAATAAAAAAAGGTAATTGCAACTTTATATCATGCAATTCTGACTTTATATCACTCAATTCTGACTTTTTAACTTGCAATTCTGCAATTCTGTCGCAATTCTGATAACTCGCAATTCTGACTTTATATCACGCAATTCTGACTTTATATCACTCAATTCTGACTTTATATCTCGCAATTCTGACTTTATATCACTCAATTCTGACTTTATATCTCGCAATTCTGACTTTATATCACGCAATTCTGCAATTCTGACTTTATATCACTCAATTCTGACTTTATATCACTCAATTCTGACTTTATATCTCGCAATTCTGACTTTATAACTCGCAATTCTGACTTTATATACTCAATTCTGACAATTCGCAATTCTGACTTTTATCGCAATTCTGACATCTCGCAATTCTGACTTTATATCGCAATTCTGACTTTATATCACTCAATTCTGACTTTATATCACTCAATTCTGACTTTATAACTCGCAATTCTGACTTTATATCACGCAATTCTGACTTTATATCAATTCTGACTTTATATCACTCAATTCTGACTTTATATCTCGCAATTCTGACTTTATAACTCAATTCTGACTTTATATCACTCAATTCTGACTCGCAATTCTGACTTTGTAACTCGCAATTCTGACTTTATATCACGCAATTCTGACTTTATATCTCGCAATTCTGACTTTTTATCTCGCAATTCTGACTTTTATACTCAATTCTGACTTTATATCACTCAATTCTGACTTTATATCTCGCAATTCTGACTTTATATCTCGCAATTCTGACTTTATATCACGCAATTCTGACTTTATATCACTCAATTCTGACTTTATATCTCGCAATTCTGACTTTATATCACTCAATTCTGACTTTATATCTCGCAATTCTGACTTTATACGCAATTCTGCAATTCTGACTTTATATCACTCAATTCTGACTTATATCACTCAATTCTGACTTTATATCACGCAATTCTGACTTTATATCTCGCAATTCTGACTTTATAACTCGCAATTCTGACTTTATATCACTCGCAATTCTGACTTTTATCACTCGCAATTCTGACTCGCAATTCTGACAATTCTGACTATCTCGCAATTCTGACTTTATATCACGCAATTCTGACTTTATATCTCGCAATTCTGACTTTATATCACTCGCAATTCTGACTTTATATCACTCAATTCTGACTTTATATCTCGCAATTCTGACTTTATATCACTCAATTCTGACTTTATATCTCGCAATTCTGACTTTATATCACTCAATTCTGACTTTATATCACTCAATTCTGACTTTATATCGCAATTCTGACTTTGTAACTCGCAATTCTGACTTTATATCACGCAATTCTGACTTTATATCTCGCAATTCTGACTTTATATCACTCAATTCTGACTTTATATCACTCAATTCTGACTTTATAACTCGCAATTCTGACTTTATATCACTCAATTCTGACTTTATAACTCGCAATTCTGACTTTGTCTCGCAATTTGTAACTCGCAATTCTGACTTTATATCATTCGCAATTCTGACTTTATAACTCGCAATTCTGACTTTATATCACTCAATTCTGACTTTATATCACTCAATTCTGACTTTATAACTCGCAATTCTGACTTTGTATCACTCGCAATTCTGACTTTATATCTCGCAATTCTGACTTTATATCACGCAATTCTGACTTTATAACTCGCAAATCTGATTTTATCTCACAATTCTGACTTTATATCATGCAATTATGACTTTATATCTCGCAATTCTGACTTTGTATCTCGCAATTCTGACTATATATCTCGCAATTCTGACAATTCTGACTATATATCTCGCAATTCTGACTATATATCTCGCAATTCTGACTATATATCTCGCAATTCTGACTATATATCTCGCAATTCTGACTTTATATCTCGCAATTCTGACTATATATCTCGCAATTCTGACTATATATCTCGCAATTCTGACTTTACATCACGCAATTCTGACTTTACATCTCGCAATTCTGACTTTACATCACGCAATTCTGACTATATATCACGCAATTCTGACTATATATCACGCAATTCTGACTTTACATCTCGCAATTCTGACTTTACATCACGCAATTCTGACTTTACATCTCGCAATTCTGACTTTACATCACGCAATTCTGACTTTATATCACGCAATTCTGACTTTATATCACGCAATTCTGACTTTATATCACTCAATTCTGACTTTATAACTCGCCAATTCTGACTTTATATCTCACAATTCTGACTTTATATCTAATTCTGACTTTATATCTCACAATTCTGACTTTATATCACGCAATTCTGACTTTATATCACGCAATTCTGACTTTATATCACGCAATTCTGACTTTATAACTCGCAATTCTGACTTTATATCACACAATTCTGACTTTATATCACGCAATTCTGACTTTATATCACGCAATTCTCACTTTATAACTCGCAATTCTCACTTTATATCACACAATTCTGACTTTGTATCACTCAATTCTGACTTTAATAAACGTAATTTTGAGTTTATGTCATGCAATTCTGACTTTATAACTCACAATTGTGAGTTTATATCTCACAATTCTAAGGAAAAAAGTCAGAATTGTGAGAAACAGTCGCAATTACCTTTTTATTTATTTTATTTATTAACAAGCGTCCGTACTTTGTGACATTTGTGCAAAAGCACGCTCTTTAAATAGACCACCCACCAAATCGCTTATTATCATACATGACAATCTGTGTCAAATTATCAAATTGCCAGCAGACAACGTCAATGGAGCAAAAGCATAATTAAGTTTCAGAAAAGTCGTGCAATGAAAAGACACTTAAGACGCCCCATTTATGCCAAAATCTACATTACAGAGTTTAAACTGTGCCTGTGATCAGTAAGCGAACAGATCTTTAAAACAGGACAGATAAGTGTGACGGACACTAAAGCGCTGTCAGGATGATACTGCTGTACCCCTGCTAAAAATAGGTTTGTGTGTTTGAAAGACTGAGGCTTTGCACAGCATCTTGAGTCATTCGGTGAACTTTTTTTTCTGTATAGAATCACATGACGATTAGCTCATGCAAGACTCTTTGGTTGCAATACGACACCCAAAGCAGTTTAGTACTTTAATTTGGGCATTTTAGTCCCCAGTCCTGGTTAATTTCTGACCTTTGCAGCACATTAATGTCTAAACTCTCTGAGCCAAACAAATGCTTGTGGTTCTTTGTCACAGGTGAGCGCAAATAACATTACTAAACAACATGTCACTCATGAAGACTCAACAGCCTCAAGGCACTAATATTGAGACTAGTTAGATTAGGCAGTGCTGCTCTTTTTCTCATTGCCCTGGGCAACAAGTCAACAAGTTACAACATCAAGCTGTAGTTTATGGGATCAACTGTCTTACAGTAAGCGAACACAGTTAATTGGCAACAACAACTACCAGTTTTGCTGCTGATTTTAAAACATAAGTGTCTTGGCAACCCATGTGTCTCGATTCCTCCATTAAAGCCAATGCAATCAACTGCACACTATCAAGACCAACAGCAAGTTTTGGTCAATATTTGTGAAGTTTGGAGGTCGGCTGCGAAATGACACATTGTTGTTTTGTTGACACATTGCAGAAACTGTACTGAAAACTAACCAGACAGGAACTATACATGCACATAAATCAGCAAAAAAGTATTTTCTACACTTCTGCATTTAGGGACAAATATAAAGCTGGTTTTGCACTAGTAAGGGTCTAATATTAATCACATACCGTAGTGCTGCAAGAGCTGCAGCTGTAAAGACTGAATCAATTTGACTCTTGCAACACTGCAGCATCAACGCAGAACACCAAACACCTTAAGATACACGAATATAACGTGTAAAACCAGCTTTAAATAGCCATTCAGACGCGCGAGCATGTGTTTTTCAGCATGTTGCTGCAGTCGAGCATCGGCGCGCGCTGACGTTGGCAACAGCACCGCGCTCCATCCGCTTCTACAGTGTCAATTCAGCGGTCTAGCGTCGCGTCAAACTTCTCCTCTCGCGATTATCCGATGTCAAACGTCACAGCAGCTCGTACTTACCTAAATCGTCCATGTTTTGAGGTGGTTTTGATTCGGCAGCGGGAGCAGGAGCCCGTGATTTACCGCACGATTCTGTTTCGGGTCTCGTGTGCGCTCCGCAATCGCACGCGGAGAAGTTTTCAACTCAAGTGCACGAGCTGCGCGAGCCCGTGATGAGTCAAGCACACGCCGCGCCCGCTCACCGTCCTGTTGACCGAAAGCGGTTCAGAAACGCGTCTAAAACAATATATTAATAATAATAATAATAAAGATTATAGAATTAATAAAAACAAAAAATATACAAAATAACGCAAATAAATATAGTGGGTGCAAATATTTACATATATATAAAACTCAAGAAATATTACAAATAATAATAGCTGGTTATAATATTCAAACAATACATTTTAATAATAATAATAAAAATATTACAAATAACAATGGGTGCTACTTTTCAAACAAATACATTTTTAATAAAACAATATACCTATAAAATATAATAATATAACAATTATATATAAAATACTACAATTTAACATTAATACAAATAATTATAATGGGTGCAAATATTTACTAAAATAATAGAATTATTCAAACAATAAATGTTAATAAAATGATAATATATAATAATTAAAAAATATTTATATTATTATATAATATATATATATATATATATATATATATATATATATATATCATATAATTTTAAAAATATTACAAATAATAATAATAATGGGTGCTAATATTCAAACAAATAATATACCTATAATATATAATAATATAACATTTAAAAAATTCTACAATTTAATAATAATTAAATGAACAATAATGGGTGTTAATATTTAATTTAATAATTAAAATTATTAAATACATAATTAAACAATACATACAATATATAATATAAAAACAAAATATAATAATATATTCTAATATTTAAATATAAAATAACATAACATATCAATGTATATAGAAAAATATATGAACTAATATTAAGGACAACTAGTAAAATAAAATTTAAAATAATAAAATAAATAAAACATTTAATTAGATAGTGTACAGACTATTAAAATACTTATAAATATCTAATAAGTCTAAATTTAGCATTTTTTCATTACAAATCAGAAACACAATTTGATTTGTTAAGTTATGCATATATGTACAGTATCTGCATTAATTCATAGGAATCACGTGATAAATTTGCTGATGCAGGTGTCTGAAGCTGTCTTTCCTTCACTTTTCCCCAGGTGTTTAACTCATTTGGACAGCAGTAATCACCCACAGATGAAATGTCACTCCACATCGTTCATGCCATACCATGTCAACTTATACATTACATAGTGATCAAGTCATCAGAGCATTGCACAACAGCTTCAACATGTTGTTATGGATTCTGCAGTGCAGAATTCCAGTAATGACAACAGATATGCAATGAATTTCAGTGGTAGATGTCTCACTGGTCTTTGTTTAATGAGAAGAAATCTTTTTATCATCTTTAGTCCTTTCTGTTATGAGGGGGAGGTTGTGTGTGTTGGTGTGCGGGCCCGTAGCTCTTGGCTATCATTAGACACTGGGATATCCCATGTTTCAACAGCTGTGAACGGGCTGCTGAAAGCTTCAGGATCTTTGGGAATCTACTGAACACACTCTAAATTCACACGTTCATTTCCATGTCTGAAGTGAGCGGCGGTCACAGCTGTACTATTCCTGCATTTTAATACTGTATTAAGACAGAATTTCCTACTTATTGCATAACTGTAACTACTCATTTTATCAAACATCTAAGAAATATCATATATTTGTAACAATAATAAATGTGCAATATGTGCTGTACACTACCATTTAAAAGTTTTTTGTTTCTTGAGCAGCAAATCATCATATTAGAATGATTTATGAAGGATCATGTGACACTGAAGACTGGAGTAATGATGCTGAAAATTCAGCTGTGATCACAGAAATAAATTATATTTTAAAATATGTTTACATAGAAAACAGTTTGGTTAAATTGCAATAATATTTCGCAAAATTACTGTTTTTACTGTATTTTTATAAATGCAGCCTTAGTGAGCAGAAGAGACTTCTTTCAAAAATATGCAGAATGCAAATTAAATACCTGGATGAGCTGCTACAAATGCCAAAATGTAACATAATATTTAATATATTTATTTGCTAAAATTTAATCCATAATATTTAATTACATAATAGACCGTGTTGATTGGTTTCCAGTGTGAAGGAATCAGACTACCATAAAATTAGATTAAAAATGCAAAATTAAAAAAGAAAGAAAGAATAAGCACTAGATATGCATGCTGTTTTCAGAACAGAAAAGGCCCGAGTACAAAGCAGAGGAAACTATCTTATGACATCACATTGTGTGTAATGATTTGAAATGCCAGGAAATCTCATAATTTCACAACTGCCGAAGCCAACTGGATGAGTAACAAAACATTCTGAGCAACAGAGCACATCTAACTTTACCAAAAAAACACACAATGACCTGGATCACACTGAACCTTCTCAGACCGAAAAAAAAAAAAGAAACATACAAATGAAAAATGAAAGAATAGGGTTATTGAAGGCTCTTGGGGAAACATGTCAAAAAAATCAATTGATTCTAAAATAGAATCCTTGTCTGAAAATACAACATGTTTCTGTTCTTCTGCTGTTTTTAGCAACTGCAGTCAGTTCCACGGAAACTCTTCTTCCTCTCAAAACCAGCAACTGAGCCGACACGGGCTAGAAAGAAAGCGTTTATTTAAAAACTCATTTGAATAAATGTCAAACATCTGTTCTCTTTTACACGGAGGTTGTTTGCGGCACCATCTCAAACCATTGCAGAGAGAAAATAACGTTCTCAGTCATTTACAAGATAATACATCATAATAGAAAGCTGGAAAATGTGGATTTTTAATTAAAAATCTTTCCAGAAGAGGGCGGAGCTTTAAAGGTGCTAAAGAGGATCTTTTCGTCGACTGAGAAACCAAAGACTGTTAGTGAGTTTTTGAAATGAGCGCATGCGTAAGATCAACCCCCCTCCTTCACAGATCGTTTCGAGGGAACGCCTCCCAAAACTCGTGCACGAGTATTGGAACACGAGTGTTTACCACCGGCATTCGCTGTGTCGTGTTAGTGGATTCATTATGTCGGACTCACCGCAGTAACTCATAATCTGCAGTTGTTACTCCTGTCTCCTGACAAAAACATTGCATGCGGCGCCTGTAGAGTGTGGAAAGTTACTGGAGCGCGCAGCCGCGCTCGTCTCTCACAAGGAACGTCACGGCAGTGATTGACAAGCCAGAGGGCCAATCGTTTACGCGATGATCGCGTAAACGATTGGCTGATGTTTTTAAGGCCCTACCTCGTGCACAGATGATGTATATTAATATTATTCCTTTCAGTGCACCAAATAAATAGTCTTTTATCAGTTAGTAAAGACAGTTTCAAGTAATATTGCAAAAATGTATAAAACAAAACATCCTCTTTAGCACCTTTAACAGCTCGAGCTTCGGTTGCTCAACAACAACAAAGCTGGAGAATCTCACGCAGCCAAAATGTCGACACTGATGGAGAGACTCAGGAAGAAGTTACAACTTTTAGAATGAATCTGGATGTTTCTGAACGGTTAGTGGATAAATTTATGTAGTTGCTGTGGAGTTGATTCAACTCATCGACTAGCATGTGCCGTCATGTTCATCTTTTGTGTTGAATCGACCCTCGTTTGTGAAGCAGTCCAGCGTAAAATGACGGCATGACAACAACACTCTACTACAACAACTCTTCCTCTTCTCTAAAGCAGCCCAACATGGCCCCGCCCCCTTTGTTGTGTGTTCTCGGGGCGGGGTTTATGTACATTTTGGGGTTTGTGATGTCACTAACCTGGGAAGAAACTCGTTGTAGTCCCTACCAGCCATTTGTTGTAGTCCTTAAACAGAGAATTCTGTAAAAGAAAATATCTCCCTTTGCATTGAACTTTGTTCTTTACAGACATTGTTTATGCTAAAAGGGCAACATTATACACTAACTAAAGTTAAAAACGTGAAATCATAATCAACCACCCCTTTAAAATTAGGCAAAAACAACCTCAACACATGACATATTGCACTGTGTCATTATTTATTTAACAAAATCTAGGCCAAATTGGACAAGCCATAGGTGACAAGCACCCTTCCTGATTCTATAGGAATTAAGAGGGTAAGTAATAGTCAGACACTGCTAATCTAATGCCTTTGATCATCAGCAAGCATGACCAATTCTATAAAAGCAGAAGTTTTGGCAGTGTACTGGTCTGGAGGCTTCAGGTGTGTGTTAACACAATGCCAAGGAGGAAAGACATCAGCAATGATCTTAGAGAATCGATTGTTGCTGCCAACAATCTGAGAAAGGTTATACGACTATTTCCAAACAATTTCAAAGTCCATCATTCTACAGTGAAGAAGATTATTCACAAGTGGAAAACATTCAAGACAGTCGCCAATCTTCCCAGGAGTGACATAATGCTCAGAGAAATCGCAAAACACCCAAGAACGACATCTCAGACTCTACAGGCCTCAGTTAACATGTTAAATGTTAAAAGTTCATGACAGTACAATTAGAAAAAGGGGGGAAAAGAATGGCAAGTTTGGAAGGGTTTCCAGGAGAAAGCCTCTTCTCTCTAAAAAACAACAACATGGCAGCACGGCTTGCAAAGTTGCATCTGAACAAACCACAAGTCCCACTTCTGGAACAAATTCCTAGTTTTGACAGACGAGACCAAAATAGAGATGTTTGGCTATAATGCACAGAAAACCAAACACAGCATATCAGCACAAACACCTCAACTGTCCATCACAGTGGTGAAGTGGTAATGATTTGGGCTTGTTTTGCAGTCACAGGACCTGGGTATCTTCAGTCATTGAGTCGATCATGAACTCTCTATAGCAAAGTATTCTAGAGTCAAATGTAAGGCGATCTGTCCAACAGCTAAAGCTTGGCTCATATTGGGCCATGCAACAGGACAATGATCCAATGATCAAGGTGTTTCAATGGCCCAGACAAAGTCCAGACCTCAATCTGACTGAAATGCTGTGGCAGGACCTTCAGAGAGCCGTGCATAAACAAATGCCTGCAAACCTCGATAAACCGAAGCAATGTTGTTACAGTTTACACAATGGCTTGCAAAATATTTAGTTCAACAAGAGTCTCATCTGCTTTTTACTACCAAAATCCGCCTGTACTAGTAGTTTGGCAAGGTGTAGAGAGGCCTAGTCTGGTTTGGTAACCTCATAGGTATGCCATGGATAGGCAGTTTGGACCGGCAGTGGAAGCTTGCCATATTTTTTTTCATCATCAGCTCTGATATCGATGCCAAACCATGCCAAGCCCTGGCCTGGCCACACCAGACTGGAGTTATTTCATTAGTAGTCATTTTTGGAGGCTGCCATGCTTTGTTCTCCGTTCACATGACTCAGCTGAACTCCTGCCAAGAGCCAGTGACTTACAAAGAGACAGGAAAGACATAAAGATGATGAAAGGAAATAAAGGAAAAATACACACACATGCACACCAAAATGGACAATAGCTGGCCTATTCATTGACTTTAGAAATATAGACATGAAGCCAACATGAAAAGCCATTCGCAACTCGTTTTACTTCCATAATCAGAAACAAGGTATTAAAAAGGGATTTTCTGGCTACGTATACCACAGTGGAGGTGATTGAAGCAAACAGGGTTAAAGTTATTTCAGAAGTACAGCAAGTTAGGTCAGGTCAGTTTTCATTTCATGTGGACTTAAAGGGATAGTTCACCCAAAAACGAAAATTTTGTCACCATTTACTCACCCTGTTGTTCCAAACCTTTATGAATTTCTTTCTTCTGTTGAACAGAATTGCTTGATTAGAATTGCGTGATATAAAGTCACAATTGCATGTTATAAATTCAGAATTGTGAGATACACCGATCAGGCATAACATTATGACCACCTTCCTAATATTGTGTTGGACCCCTTTTGCTGCCAAAACAGCCCTGACCCATTGAGGCATGGACTCCACTAGACTCCTGAAGGTGTGCTGTGGTATCTGCACCAAGATGTTAGCAGCAGATCCTTTCAGTCCTGTAAATTGTGAGGTGGAGCCTCCATGGATCGGACTTGTTTGTTCGGCACATCCCACAGATGCTCGATTGGATTGAGATGTGGGGAATTTGGAGGCCAAGTCAACACCTCAAACTCGTTGTTGTGCTCCTCAAACCATTCCTGAACCATTTTTGCTTTGTGACAGGAGCATTATCCTGCTGAAAGAGCCACAGCCACCAGGGAATATCGTTTCCATGAAGGGATGTACATGGTCTGCAACAATGCTTAGGTCATACATGTCAAAGTAACATTCACATGGATGGCAGGACCAAAGGTTTCCCAGCAGAACATTGGCCAAAGCATCACACTGCCTCCGCCGGCTTGCCTTCTTCCCATAGTGCATCATGGTGCCATGTGTTCCCCAGGTAAGCGACGCACGCGCACCCGGCCATCCACGTGATGTAAAAGAAAACGTGATTCATCAGACCAGACCACCTTCTTCCATTGCTCCGTGGTCCAGTTCTGATGCTTATGTGTCCACTGTTGGTGCTTTCGGCGGTGGACAGGGGTCAGCATGGGCACCCTGACTGATCTGCAGCTATGCAGCTCCATACGCAACAAACTGTGATGCACTGTGTATTCTGACACCTTTATCAGAACCAGCATTAACTTCTTGAGCAATTTGAGCTTCAGTAGCTCGTCTGTTGGATCGGACCACACGGGCCAGCCTTCGCTCCTCATGTGCATCAATGAGTCTTGGCCGCCCATGACCCTGTCGCCGGTTCACCACTGTTCCTTCCTTGGAGCACTTTTGATAGATACTGACCACTGCAGACCGGGAACACCCCACAAGAGCTGCAGTTTTGGAGATGCTCTGACCCAGTCGTCTAGCCATCACAATTTGGCCCTTGTCAAACTCATTCAAATTCTTATGCTTGCCCATTTTTCCTGCTTCTAACACATCAACTTTGAGGACAAAATGTTCACTTGCTGCCTAATATATCCCACCCAATAACAGGTTCTGTGATGAAGAGATCTCATGACCTGTCAGTCGTCAAAAAGTCGCAATTACCTTTTTTATTTTGTGGCAGAAACAAGCTTCATGCATAAGAGACTTCTTTCAAAAACGTCTTTTTAAAAAGATCTACTTGTGAACAGTAGTGCATTATCAGTCTAGCAGAGCAAATGAAAGCAGACACGAGCCAAAGGTCAGAGATCAAACCATGGGGCCGAGGCCTTTATTTCCAATGATAGACACACAAGAGGCAAGGCAGTCACTTTTGCTTTCGAGCTTTCTTCGCGGCCCTCTGAGCAGGTGCAGGGCAGAGGTCATCGGCGACGGGGCGGGCCGCCCTCCTTCAGCTGCTGGCAGGCGTGGTGGTTGGGGCAGGAGGAGCGGGATTGGGGGCTGGATTGGGCGCGGGATTGGGGTTAGGATTGGGGTTTGGATTGGGGTTGGGATTGGGTTTGGGAGCTGGGTCGGGGACGGGGACAGGGACAGGGACAGGGAAGCAGCCCCGTTTGTGCCACTGCATGTCGCGTACACGTCGGACGGACTGCAGCTGTGGTTCTGTGGCTCCCCATTCGTTCCAGTGTTTGTAGTCACCATGTTCAAACACGAACTGACGGCCGCGGTAGCCAGGGTACATGTAGCCCACCCACCTGAGAAAAGAGATCGGAGTGATACTTGAGTTTGCAAACCAATCTGGGATCTGCCGTGCTGATCCGGTCTTCAGTGCAATACCAGAAAAAAAGGAAATTAAATAGCAAAAAGAGGAAATAAACTGTGATGCACAGTAATGGCATGGAAGATGGAAGACATTTGTGGTTCCCCAAAAACATTTAAATCAACATTTCTGAAAATATCCACTTTTTTCTTAGTGTGAAGAATATTTTAATTATCTAAAGAAATTTTTTCCACTATAAAGTTTTTACATGACGTCAAAGCGGGTACTGGAAATTTTAAAAATGTGACAATACCAGCATTTCCCCCTAGCATTTTGAGGGTTGTTGAGCAGACACCTCTGATTGGTCACTGTGTTCACGCGCTCAACAGATATGTCTGTGATTGGCTACAATGATCAACACACGGAAGTGTTTGAAAGCGTTTGAAGCATGCTCCTGTGTGTATCTGTGTCAGCACTCGGTGAAGAGCATCAAAGATGTCTATTTACAGCATGTTTTTGAAGAGTTGATCAATCAGAGGTGTTTAAGAATCTGCTCAACAGCGTTCAAAATGCTAGGAGGAAATGCTGGTAATGTCGCAATGTGCAGTTTCTCCTTAAGTGTTTTTCCATAGAAAACCATTATAAAGAAAACACTTAACCATTTAACACATTGCGTTCATATTCTGGGCTCATGTAGACTAGTATTCAGCATCAATAAGGAGTATACTGAATTTGGTGTTTTAATATAACTGTTTTAGTACATTAAGGCACATTAAGTGTTTTTTACAGTGAGCATTTTAGAACATCTCGCTGTTTTTAGTGATTGAAATACTGCAGCAGGTGCTGGACTCACAAGTGCCTAAAACTTGCATTTTATTCACATTTTTCTTCTTTTTTAGATGGAAAATTGACAGGCCTATAATGCAGTTCTATGGATGTTTTGCCCAACCGGTCATATCATGTGACTGAAAACTATTCCGAATGTTAATGTTAAAGTGGTTTCATGAATGTTCTTCATGGAAAAACTGATGCCAATAAAGAACCTTTTTATGAGTGTATTTAAAATTGACAAACGTTTAAGTAACAAATTATTTCAGGCTATCTCTATATGAACAAAAATGAAGAAACTGATTGCTTGGTGAAGAGATAATGTCAAAACCCGGAAAACTCATTCACCACTGGTTCCCTTGAGATTTTCCTATGGAGTTTTTCAATTTATGAGTAAAATAAAGCCTGTGGTAAACATAATTGATGAAACTTGAATGTTTTGTTCTACAACGTAAATGACACACATCCATATCAAAAACATGAATTTTGAAACTGTTATGTTTATTTAAAAAAAAAAAACATATGTTTCTAATAAGTTACTAGATAAGCGCATTGAGTGTTTGTAATCTTCGTTGTATATATTGTAAATATTGTAAATATCGGAGTATCATCAATTTATGTTTACAACAGACCTTATTTTACTCATCAATTGAAAAACCCCATTATAAAACCCCATAGGAAAATCTCAAGGGAACCAGGGTGAATTAGTTTTCCGGGTTTTGACGTCATCCCTGCAACCCACTCTATTTGTTTTGTCTTGTGAAACAGGATATTTAACAAGAAAATCACAAGACTTCATTTTATGATTGAATGAAGTGGGCATTTCATATAAGAATGGAGTCAGATTTGAGTTTGCTGTGGATTGTGGGGAACTAGCGGCGCCCGCTTTATCTAACATTTCTTTATCAAATCTATCCTTGTTTGTTATTATTGCTGTAATCTTTATTAGATTAACATTAATCAACAAATTACTCTTTTGAAAGGTCGCAACCTCAGCCTTCCTGTGGGTCAAACAATGTAAAACATGGTGCTAAGAAGAGGTTGGGTTTTTGAAAGTCTCTTCTGCTCACCAAGGCTGCATTTATTTGATCAAAAATACAGTAAAATTAGTAATATTGTGAAATATTTTTCAATTTAAAATAGCCATTTTTCTATTGTAATACAGCTTAAAATGTAATTTATTTCTGTGATCAAAGTTGAATTTTCAGCATCATTACTCCAGTCTTCAGTGTCACATGATCCTTCAGAAATCATTCTAATATGCTGATTTGATGCTCAAGAAACATTCATATTTTTTGTGGAAAAAATGATACATTTTTTTTCAGGATTATTTGATGATTAAAATGTTCAAAAGAACAGAATTTGCATCCTTACTGAATAAAAGTTTTTGTTTTTAATTTACTGAATGCAAAATTAATCTTACTAACCCAAAAATGAAAACTCAAGGCCATCTTCAAAAAAAATGAAAGGTTCATAAGTCAATGGACTTTGGATAACAACTCACGTTCCATTGACAACTTTTGCACTGGCCACACGGTCCTGGAAGCCGTGAACCCACAAGCTGGGAATGTCATCATCCACGATTTCCATCTTTCTTCCAGCAAAGCCGCTGTTCTCAAACAGATGTAGTTTGTGGTCGGCACTGTCCTGGTAATGGAGCATAAACACAAGACTCAATGGACCGTGACAGCAGATCAGACCCTTAATAGCGCGTGCGGTGTGAACGAGTCTCTCACCACTCTCAGGGGTCTAATGGACAGGAGGCAGTTGCTGCTCTGGCTGTTGGTCCAGGTGGTCCAGCGAGGATATTCTCCTTTCTCCAAAACAAACTGCTCTCCCAAAAAGCCTTTCTGCTCAAAGGCGACCCATCTAAGACAAGAACACATTCACAGGCAAGCTCATTATATCATGATGGATAAATGGATGATTGCTTTTGATTAAAGCAGGGATTCCCAAACTTTTTTTGTCAGATGCATTCACTAGAAGATTAACTGAGATTTTCAGTATAATAATTTAATAATGACTTCACATTCACAATTCATATGACATGCAAGTATTATTCATATACTGTACTACTATAGTTTTTCTTTAATATTTTAAATAAGATTTTTATATTTTCTGCTTTCGTTTTAATTTTAGTTAAAGTTTTAGTAATTTTGTTGTGTGTTGTATGTCTGGAGTATATATTATGTTCACGTTTTTTCACTGCAAAAATGTTGTTTTTTCTCAGTATTTTTG
Source organism: Megalobrama amblycephala (assembly GCF_018812025.1). Classification (NCBI taxonomy): domain Eukaryota; kingdom Metazoa; phylum Chordata; class Actinopteri; order Cypriniformes; family Xenocyprididae; genus Megalobrama; species Megalobrama amblycephala. The sequence continues at coordinate 18,824,566 of NC_063047.1, read as the reverse complement.
TCTTATTTTCCAGTTCAAATATCTAAACATTCTTAAATCAAGATACATTTACTTCAGAAGCAAAATGACTTAAGATAATACATCTTGTTTTCTAAAAAAATGCATCTAAATTAAGTAAGATTTTGCTGAAAACAAGAAATAATTTCTGCCAGCGGGGTCAGAAAAGTAAACTTAGTTCAAAGGGAAAACAAGATTATTTTTTCTGTCCCCAGTGGCAGATATTTGTTCTTGTTGTAAGCATGTCACTTCATTTTTTGATGTATTTCGATGCATTTTTCATTAAACTAGACTTAATATCTTAAGTCATTTTGCTTCTCAAGTAAATGTATCTTGATTTAAGAATATTTAGATATTTGTACTGGAAAACAACAAAAATACTGAGGAGGAATATCATTTTTGCAATGTAGTTATTTAGTACTTTATTTTAAAAGAAAATGAGAAATATTGTCTTGGAAACCAGCTGAAATAAAATAATTTTACGTTTTTTTTTTTTTTATTTCAGTTAATGTTTATTTTATTTCAAGTAATGAAAATGTTTTTAGTTTTAATCTTAGATTTAGTTAAAGACTAACTGTCAGTCAAAAAAATAACTCTTTGAACGAACATAAAAAAAAATCATGGAAAGGATTTCCACATGATTAAGTTGCTTTATTTCAGCATTATGCAATTCTGTTATTCCAATTTAATGTACTTACGTTGGGTCAACTTAATTTATTAAGGTTGATTCAACTTATTTACTATGGTTGGGCACAGCTTAATTTAATAGTGTCAGCCCAACTAATTTGCAATGTTTTGGACCAACTCATTTACTTAAGTTGATCCAATCTATGCAATTTAAGTTAGCCTAACAAGAGTGCTTAATGCTGAAAGAAAGCCTTTTAATCACACGGAAATCCTTTCCATGATTTAATTACATTAATTCAAAGAATAGCTTTTGAGTGTACACTAAAACCACTAATATAGTCCACTTGAAGGAGTGAATGAAAATATAATAATATCTTGAACTCTGTCATGGAAACTAGCATGTATAAACCTTAATAAACAATTTAATAATCAATTAAAATGGAATTTATACCTATATGATATTATGATGTACCCACATCGGACCAGCGGTTTAGAAAATGAATGGATGATTCAGTTGTGGGTGGCATCTATTGGCGAGACGCGGGAATTCATTCTGCGCAACCATCACAGTGCATTATGGGTATTCTCTAGCCGTTGCGTGTACATCAGTTGTACACTCGTTATTGCGGTGCATTACGGGATTGAATGAGAGCACTAGATAACATCAACTATATTTTCGGACAGCACTACAAATGGCTGTCCCCTCAAACAGTGCCCTATTTCAGTGTATAGATTAGCTTGTTTAAGTGCGTTTGATCAGGGTTGCAGCAATACTTTGCAGGAAAGCGGATCTCGAGAGAACGTGTACTCACGGGCAAGACTCAACTATGACTGATCCAACTTTTTCCAAGTTCTTCTCAATCAAGTCCTTGCATTCTGCTGACAGCTCGACCTTTTTTCCTCTGAAGTTCTCGAATTCATACAGTGAGACCTGTTAAGATAATTCAATACATTTTAAGTCATAAACTGTTTGGGTTCAGCATTTACATGTAAATAATTTAGAAAACCATTTATGGAAATTGTCAGAATCACTTCAATAAAGAAATGTGTCCTTCTCTTGTTTCATGAATTGCCTCAGTTCAATATTTTAGAGTATGTGAGCAGACCAATAGATCACAGATCTGATAAAATCTGAAATATTTGCATCATCTTCCTAAACATTGCTGTATTAGATTGGTAATACTTTACAATAACGTTCCATTTGTTAACCACATTACTTAAAGGATTAGTTCACTTCAGAATTGAAATTTCCTTTCTTTCTTCAGTCGAAAAGAAATTAAGTTTTTTGAGGAAAGCATGCAGGATTTTTCTCCATATAGTGGACTTCACTGGGGTTCAACAGGTTGAAGGTCCAAATGTCAGTTTCAGTGCAGCTTCAAAGCTTGACATAGGTGGAAGTCCCGCGGTAGAGCAAAAAACTCCATCTCATTTTCTCCTCCAACTTCAAAATCGTCCGACATAGTTGTTTTATCTTTTTTTGTAAAGGCTGTTTGACTTAGTCTTTGCACGTTCACTTTGTAGAAACTGGATCGGTACTTCCGCCTGACCTTTCCAACATGATTATGTAATGTGTGGTGCATCACAGAGCAGTGCAAGATGAGCATTTTTGGTTAAAAAGTATATATATTAAGAATTTATATATATATATATATATATATATATATCATATATATCAGGACTAGCGAGCTGGCAGTGGTGACGGACGCAAGAGCGCGTGAGTGTTTTGCTTAATATCTGTTCTGAGTCAGTTGCTTCGTTTATTCTTTGCTGCTAGGAAGGATTTAATTCGTATCTGTGTTTGTCCTATTTCCTACCTCGACTATATAGAATTGTATTTTAATTGTACTTGTTTAGAATAACAGCTGCGTTTGCAGACTTTATTGGTGTTATTGCCCGCACTTAAGCTTTAGTTAGTTTCGGTTTTCAGCCATTCACGGGTTTAGGCTTTTGCACTGCTGATTTGCAAGGCGGGCCTAGCTCGTTTCAATCACGTGTTAATAAGCAGTATATTAATTGTGTGTGCGCGCTGTCGCGGAAGCGTCAGCGGGAGCGTTCGGCCTCCTCGTGTGAAGACCGACTCGGGTAAAGACCTGCGACTCTACCTGCGCGACTCCACCGAGCAACGAAACCGGTAGGCACTTAAGTTTCTTCCCTCCTCTCACACTTTTCCTTCTTCCTCAGCATGTGCTTTCAACTCATTCCTGTTGTCTCTCGGCAACGCTCCACTAACCCACGTAAAAGGCAGCGCAATGTTTCTAACCTGCGTCCTGTTTACTCCTCTTCTAACACTAATACTCCTCTCTCTGTCTCTGTGGGTCTATGGAATTGTCAGTCAGCAGTTAACAAAGCTGACTTCATTCCAGCCTTTGCTACTAATTCTTCTCTTAATATCTTGGGCTTGACTGAGACCTGGATTCGTCCAGAGGACTCAGCAACTCCTGCTGCTCTCTCCAACAACTTCACTTTCTCTCATACCCCTCGCCAATCTGGTAGGGGTGGGGGCACAGGTCTTCTCATTTCTGACAATTGGAAATACTCGACTCATTCCTCTCTTTGCAACTACAGTTCATCTGAGTTTCATGCTATTACAATCGCAATTCCTGTCAAAATTCATATCGTAGTAATTTATCGCCCCCCAGGCCAACTGGGTACCTTTGTAGAGGAACTGGACATGCTGCTGTCCTCATTCCCAGAGGATGGTAGCCCACTTGTAGTTTTTGGCGATTTCAACATTCATCTAGAGAAGCCTTATGCTTCAGACTTCCACTCTCTTCTAGCCTCATTCGATCTTAATCGGCTCATTTCCACAAGTACACACAAATCTGGCAACCAGCTTGATCTCATTTACACACGCAACTGCATCACCGACAACATTCTTGTAAAACCTCTGCACATTTCCGATCATTTCTTCATTACTTTTAATCTACAACTCCCCATTTGTTCACCACCAACCCCGCTACCAGTTACCTTCAGACGAAACCTGCGCTCTCTTTCTCCACTGTATCTTTCTGATCTTTCCTCCACTGTATCATCCTCTCTTCCCTCACCCTCACAATTCGCATCTCTAGATGTGAATACAGCAACAGACACTTTATGTTCCACATTAACTTCTTCTCTAGATAGTATCTGTCCTCTGTCATCCAGGCCTGCACGTGCCACTCCCTCTAATCCCTGGTTATCTGATGTTCTTCGTGAACATCGGACCAAACTCAGGGCTGCAGAGAGAAAGTGGCACAAATCAAAAGACCAATTTGACCTAAGTAGCTATCAATCTCTGCTCTCATCCTTTTCTGCTGAAATTCATGCTGCTAAATCTTCCTATTTCCACAACAAAATCAACAGCGCTCCAAACACACGCACACTTTTCAAAACATTCAACTCTCTCCTCTGCCCCCCTCCACCACCACCCACCTCATCCCTTACTGCTGATAATTTTGCTACATTTTTCACTGATAAAACATCTACCATCAGCAGTCAGTTCTCCGCTCCACACACACAGGAACTCAGACCAACCACACACACAGCCACACACCTCCTCTCTTCATTCTCCCCCCTCACTGAGACAGAAGTATCCAAACTTCTCCTCTCCAGCCATCCCACCACCTGCCCTCTAGATCCCATCCCCACACACCTTCTACAAGCCATCGCTCCCACACTTTTACCAGCACTGACACACATCATCAACACATCTCTCCACACTGGCACTTTCCCTAACACATTCAAGCAGGCTCGGGTAACCCCACTGCTTAAGAAACCCACATTAAACACGTCTATTGTAGACAGCTACAGACCTGTTTCTCTCCTACCATTCATAGGAAAAACACTTGAACGAGTTGTTTTCAACCAGGTGTCATCTTTCCTCTCACAGAGCAACCAATTGGATGTCAATCAATCCGGTTTCAAGAGTGGCCACTCGACTGAGACTGCACTGCTGTCGGTCACTGAATCCCTGCGGATTGCAAAGGCTGATTCCAAATCATCAGTTCTCATTCTGCTCGATCTATCTGCTGCCTTTGACACGGTGAATCATCAGATCCTCCTGTCCACCCTCTCATCACTGGGCATCACAGGTACTCCGCTTCTCTGGTTTGAATCCTATCTCACAGGAAGGTCTTTCAGGGTTGCCTGGAGAGGGGAGGTATCCAAAGCTCATCAACTAACCACGGGTGTTCCTCAGGGTTCAGTTCTTGGACCCCTCCTCTTCTCCATTTACACTACATCACTTGGTCCCATCATTCAGGCACATGGTTTCTCCTACCATTGCTATGCTGATGACACACAACTCTTCCTTTCATTCCAACCAGATGATCCCACAGTAGCTGCACGAATCTCAAGCTGTCTGGCGGGCATCTCGGCATGGATGAAAGAACATCATCTACAGCTCAACCTGGCTAAGACTGAGCTTCTCGTCTTCCCTGCCAATCCGACTCTAAATCACGATTTCAGCATCCAGATAGGTACATCCTCAATTACCCCGTCAAATTCGGCCAGAAATCTTGGAGTAATCCTTGATGACCAACTGTCCTTCAAAGACCACATTGCAAAGACAGCTCGGTCATGCAGATTTGCACTATACGACATCAGGAAAATCAGGCCCTTTCTAACAGAACATGCAACACAACTTCTGGTCCAGGCCCTGGTCATTTCTAGGCTTGATTACTGCAATGCTCTTCTGGCTGGACTGCCATCATGCACAATCAAGCCTCTACAAATGATTCAGAACGCTGCAGCACGTCTCGTCTTCAACGAGCCCAAAAGAGCCCACGTCACGCCTCTCTTCATCTCTCTTCACTGGCTACCACTTGCTGCTCGTATCAAATTCAAGGCGTTGACGCTTGCTTACAGATCTGCCACAGGCTCAGCACCCTCCTACTTCCACTCACTCTTACGAGTCTACACTCCTACCAGAAACCTGCGCTCATTAAAGGAGCGAAGGCTTGTGGTACCATCACAGAGAGGCACAAAATCACTTTCCAGAACGTTCTCGTTCACTGTTCCTTGCTGGTGGAACGATCTTCCTGCCTCCATCCGGAATGCGGAATCCCTGGCAATATTCAAAAGACAGCTGAAAACCCATCTCTTTCGTGAGCACTTAACCTCATCTTAAAAAAAAAAAAAAAACTTCTTACTCCTATCCTTTCACTTCCTCTAATCCCTCTCTATTGTAGCTTAGGATAATCTGAGCACTGCCTATAACTTGTATTATGAGCACTTCTTGTCTATTTGCCTTGTCATGACGACTCGCTTGTTGTATTCCTCACTTGTAAGTCGCTTTGGATAAAAGCGTCTGCCAAATGAATAAATGTAAATGTAAATGTAAATATATATATATATATATATATATATATATATATATATATTAAGAAAATGACCGATTGCTTCTCTAGATAAAAGCCTTATTCCTCGTCTGGGATCACGTAGAGCTCTTTGAAGCTGCACTGAAAATGTAATTTGGACCTTCAACCCGTTGGTAACTGTTGAAGTCCACTATATGGAGAAAAACCTTGTTTTCTTTTTGACTGAAGAAAGAAACATCTTGGATGACATGGAGGTGAGTAAATTATCAGGAAATTTTAATTCTGAAGTGAACTAATCCTTTAAGTCACCTCAAAAAGTAATCTCACAAGATCTCAATAATTCGCTCAGATTTTCCACTGTCAAAGTGTGCAACCAATCAAAATTCAAAGATCTCAATATGAACTCAAACATTTCTCATCAAATTCAAATGATGCTCCAAATTCATTTATAGCTCAATAATCTTACTAACTATTGACCCATTGTATCTATTTATGCATGTGAAGTTGAAGTTGATACATAATACAAACTGAGGCTTTCCTCTGTGAATAATAACTGTATAAATTAGCATATCTGTACCTTGTAAACTGCTCCTGCTCCTCCTTGGCTCTTCCCAGCGACTTGCTGATCTGGGACTCCCTGCTGATCCGACATCTCTGTCAAACACATGTTAGAGATGATTGAGAAAGAACCGTTCTGAATCACGTCATACAACAATTATCACAGCATACGCATGAGCACTGAAAGTAAATCAATCCAAAGGTTAAACAGAGAGAATATATGAGATCTGATCTACAGTGGGCAACTCTATTTGGACACTTTTAAATACTGGAATGGCACTGCGTTAGATAACAAAATATCAGAACAAGTGCCATTTATTTTGAAGAAAGATAAGCACTGCATATGCATGCTTTTAATGCAAAAATAAATTCAAATTGATATGAACATATATTTTTTATAAAACACATCTCCTTTTGCCTAACATTAAATACGTAAACATTTTTCTAGACCAGCAATTTACACAGCTGAGGTTTAATAAACATTGAAAAATTACTGAAAAATATCAAAAAGGAACACAATTTAAACACAGATAATTTTGTTCATTGCACGGATTTATGTTTGCAAAAAGTGTTCTTGGCAAAACAAAACAAAACAAAACAAAGTTGATAAAAATATCTAAACAAGTGGCATTTATTTTGAACAAAGATGCATAAGCTGAGGTTTAACAAACGTTGAAAAATGACTGAAAAACTTCCAAAAGGAAGACAATTAAACTTTAAAATTAAACTTTGTTCATCACACGGATGTTTGCGAAAGAGTTCTTGACAAAACAAAACAAAACAAAAAACATTGAAAGATGACAAAACATCAAAACAAGTGCCATTTATTTTGAACAAAGATGCATTAGCTGAGGTTTAATAAACAACTACACAACTAAACCAAACTAAACAAAATAAAACAGTATCAAAAGATGATAAAACATCAAAACAAGTGCCATTTATTTTGAAGAAAGTTGCATACGCATGCTTTTAATGCAAAACTTTCAGGAAAAAAAAGAGGTTTGCTTGGTTTTAAACTATGAAATATAAATTCAAATTGAAATTTAAAAAATTGCTTTATTGGCATGACCTTAAATAATACAATATTGCCAAGCATATATACATAAAACAAAAAATAAAAACATCTGTATAATAGAAGAAAATATTATCAAATGTTATAACATAATTTAAACTTACAGAACAAACTTATTTGTTACAGAGTAACAAATTAGAACATTTGATGCCACAGTGTATCTAGTGTTGAAAATGAAGACCAAAAGGATTTTGGATCAAGAAGATCAAAAATCAACGGATCATGAATTTTACTACCATAATTTCTATATTAAATTACAGAACAATTCATTAGATATTCAAACAATAAAACCTAAGAATTGATCAGCATACGTGTGAAAATCAAGACTTTAAATGCATCTTTACCTGTTTCTCTTGTCAGTTCTTCTCACACCTCCACTCTGTCTCAGTGCGAGTGTGTGTGAGTGTGTGAGTGTGTGAGTGTGTGTGCAGGTGAGGGTGTGCCGGGCGAGTGGAGGGGACCTGGGGGGTATTTATGGTTTAATTCCGTCCACAGCAGCAGAAATGGGTTGGCCGTTGATTGCTGTTGATGCAGCAAGTCTGTCGTTCGCATTTGTGTCCGTCAGACTGCCTCTCAATAGGCCGCGAGTTGGCAGGAGTTGCCCGCAGCCACCAGCCTGCTCTGCTGCCAGCGTGGGTACAGCGGGCACCGACAGGGCGCGAGCCAAGAGGATTCAGACAGGATCAGCTGCTGTCATCACAACCCTGCTCACTGTCCTCTCTCTCTCTCTCTCTCTCTCTCTCTCTCTCTCTCTGGTCACTGCAGTCCCGTGAGCTGCCTCTGTGTGCCTTAACACACTCCACACATTTGGGTCATTGATCCTTATTGATGGATTCTCGAACTTTGTGATTGTTTTCTGTATACTGTAAGTGTTTGCCCAAGAAACACATGAATGGAAAAAAAAATTAGTTACTACACTCTAAAAAAATGATGGGTTAAAAACAACCCAAGTTGGGATGAAAATGGACAAATCCAGCAAATGGGTTGCTTTAACCCAGTGATTGAGTTAAATGTTTGACCAACCTGCTGGGTTTTATTTAACTCAACTATTGTTTAAAAATGACTATATGTCTGGCTTAAAATCAACCCAAAATATGTTGGAAATGAACATGTATTAATATGTTTAATAAACCAACATTTATTAATAAGTTTAATGAATAATAATTAAATAATACACATTTATTAAATTGCTTATTAATAAATGTTCACCTTTTGATTATTATTGTTGTCTCTAGTAATTATGTGTCTGATTTTTAATTTCCAACCTATTTTGGTTCATTTTAAGCCAGACATATAGTCATTTTTAAAAACATGTTGGTCAAACATTTAACTCAATCGCTGGATTTGTCCATTTTCAACCCAACTTGGGTTGTTTTTAACCCAGCATTTTTTAGAGTGTAATTCATTAAAAATTAAATATAAATCACTTTTCAAATGGACAAATACATAGAAAAAAGGTTGTTTTTTAATGTAGTTAAATTTAACAAATGATTGTTATAAATTTGCATTACAAAATATTTGGTATTTTACATTTTTTTTTTTTTTTTACTCAAATTAATAAGGAATCATTTTATTTTTGAAGTGGCACGCCTGTTCGTAAGTTTGGAATTGATACTTTTATTCTGCAAGGACAGGTTAAATTGATCAAAAGAGACAGTATAGACATTTATAATACTACAAAAGATTTCTGTTTCAAATAAATGCTGTTCTTTTGAACTGTCTATTCATCAAAAAAAAAAAAAAAAATACTGAAAAAAATGTATCAGTTTCCACAATATATGAAGCAGCACAACTGTTTTCAACATTGATAATAGTTTAAGAAATGTTTCTTGATCATCAATTCAGCATATTAGAATGATTTCTCAAGGATCATGTGACACTGAAGACTGTAATGTAATCACAGGAGTAAATTACATTTTACTATAGAAAACATTTAAATTGTAATAGTATTTAACAATATTAATCTTTTACTGCATTTTTGATAAAAAAAAAAATGCAGCCTTGGTGAGCATAACAAAGCTTTTCTTTCAAAAACATCAAAAAAAAAAAAAAAAAAATCTTGCCGAACCCAAACTTTTGAAAGGCAGTACTTCATAATAATGGTCCAGATTAGTTAGAAATAAAAAAAGCTGCCACTGTAAATTCACCCTGACAAATTTGTTTACACAAACAAAAGTCATTTTTATGTGTTAGATCAAGTATGATCTTGAGGTAACAATAAACTTTTTCAGTGAATTACTAGTACTTATACTTGTTCAAAGCAAATAAAACAAATTAAACTGTACATTATGGAACTTTTGGACCTCTAGGATTTAAAAAAGCATCCATTTTGCGGAAGAACATTGTTTTGGTTGTGCTTCGACACCGCGTGACTGTGCGGATGAATATGGTTATCCTACTGCTCAAAAACATCTGAAGCTGACTAGCTGAAGACATTACTGGAGCTTTACCCATTAATAGACATTATTTCAATGAAAATAAATTCCTGTACAGTACAGCGCTACAACAACCATAATGAAATGAGCCTTCACGATAGGTATTGCTTTACAATGAACTCTGTTAGAGAGCTACATATGGCGATTTATCTGTTCAATAAAATACCTTACTCACCATGTCAACCTTTCTCGCTCGTTCTGACAACTAACCTCTGCCATCCCCACAACATACATGTGTCAAAGCAGCCGGAGCAAATTTTCTCTATTTACGGATATGAGGAGACACGCACGGGCGAGTGACGTATTTACGCGATTTCCCGCGAAAACAACCCCGTCCAGTCTAAAATATATACACTTATAATAGTCTTACCACAGTGAATCAGGGTAAGACAAAAACATGTTTTGGAAGAAGGATTGATAATGTATTGACTCATAATTTAATGTTTTTTTTGTTTTTTTTAATTTTGAACAAAAAAAGCTATAGTGTACCTATAAAAAAATAAAAATGAATATCAATAAACTGCACAGATCTTTACAGAACTGTTTAACAACATCTAACCCTCCTGCTTTTTCAGTTTAAATTAAACGCTGAAGTTTGTGCCAAAACAGTAGCTATGTATGATTCAAGCAATGCACATTAAAATAAAGACATCTTACAGCTCACTGCAACTACTGAGCAAGTGTCTAAGACATAAATATGTAATTCAGAAACTTTTTATACAGCCATTTTCCACAATGAAAATCAATGAATAGACTCTAAACAATGGCCTATGACTTCCCACTCTTCACCTGATTCTACTGTGACTGCATTTTCCAAACACAAACCTCTCTTTCTATCACTGACCTACTGTAAATTCACATTTAGAAAGGTTTTTTACACCTCTGTGCTTGTATCCACTGATATCTCAGTCCTGGCACACAATCAAGTACATACAAAGACAAACTTGCTTCCCATTTAGAAAAAATATTTAATGAAGATCCCTTGATTGTAAATCATAATTCATTTTTTTTTATAAAACAAAACAACAGTTTCCCAACATTAAACAGGTAAACATTTTCCTCGAGCAGCAATTTACACAGCTGAAGTCAATAAACTAACATGACTGAAAAACATTCAAAAGGAACACAGTTACAAACACAACTTATTATACATTATTATAACTCTGATTTGTGTTTTGTAAAAGTGTTCTTGGCAGGACCGGAAGGATATGGGCAACAATGCAAAATAAAACATTGTAAATGATAATCAGCCCAATTAAAGCACATTAGCTTATGCTTCTCTGCTCACTAGATTTAAAAATACAGAGAATAAAAGAATTTAAGAATGATAATAAAAGCAAACAAGATCAAATTACCATCCAGTGATGTTTATAACATGTTGAACAAAAACTATTAAGAGAAAGAAAATGGATGCAAATCAAATGCAAAATAATGCCTAAGGCACCTTTCCCAGTGGTCTGACTCATTTAAAGTGCATTGTAGCATGAAGCTATACTGATATCTGCTTTTCCCATCATGGACTTCTTAAGAATTGCTTGTTTTATCATCCATCCTCACGTAGGATAACAACATCTACTAAATGAATAAATGTAAACAGAATTAAACTGGTCCAAGACTGATAGTAAACAGCTCATGCTTTTCAAAGACACCATCTTGTGCTGATTATGATTCGGCATTATGACAGACTTTCGTGTGAAAGTAAAAAGGTGCATAACAGGACATCATCTTGGCAAAGCCTACAAACATTTTAGTCCAGGACACATACTAGAAAAAATATCTGATAATCAGTCGGTATGAGAATGAAAGGCTCATTGCACTTCTCATTTATGCAAGTCGGTTCCTTTGGCATCTTTGTGGCATCACACAGAGGATTTCCTCTCAACAAACTGCATCAGACCTGTGAGGAGAAACAGCAGGGTAAACGCCCTTCGAAAACTGGAACAACATTTGCAACCAAATGACAAAAAAGTCAAAGTGATCTAAAAGTGGATTTTGTCACCCTCTGCTGGGGATGAAGGGAGCAACACACGCAAATATTCCACAGTAGAGGGTTCTATATAGAATCTTACAGTTCTTGACACAATTTTAAATAACCTTTTACGCCAAAAAGGTTCTATATAAGGAGAAATCTCTTAAATGATTGCATAATACTTTCATTTTAACAGATTATTTCAATTTGTTTCTAGTGATAAAGTTTGTTTAATTCAAAAAATTTAAAGATCCCATGATAGGAACCCCTAAAAGGTATATACGAAGTGCCTGACAGAACCCTTTAAGATTATGTACTCTAATCATAATGAACATTGAAGCAAAAATTATGTGATGAGATTTCAGGAAAACCCTCATCAAAAATTCAAGACACTTCATTATTCCTGGGGGGAATCAGAGAACTGGACGGCGTGATTTCTGGAAACACACTCACCTGAGCTTCACAGACTTTATGCTTCACTTTCAGGTTGACTCGTTCGCTTCTTGGATTTGAGCTCAAGCAGCCATGAGGGTGAAGAGCCGGACCTGGATTTAAATCACAGTTAAAACAAGTAACTTTATTGTTATAACAGAATGCACTTTTTTTCAATGTATATTGAAATGTGTATGCTGTTCAATGTATGTGTCCCTCACATCTGCACTGCGTTCTATTAAAAATAATTATGAATTATGTAAAGTCACCATGAAATCAAAATGGTCAATTCTTATATTTTAATGGAATACTGCAGTGTTTATTATAAATGCAAACCACAACCATCCAATCAATTCCCCATGGACAAAATCAAGCCCCGTCCTACATTTGTTCTTGTTCGAGGAGCCTTTTCACTCAGATATACGTCACAATCAGGGCTTGACATTAACTTTTTTGCTCACCTGCCACTGTGGCTAGTGGTTTTCCAAAGTTACTAGCCATTCAGCATTTTCACTGGCCACAATTTTGATGTTGGTAAATGACATTTTATATGATTAAAGTTTACTTTGTTATGCTTAAATTACTTTATTTTGAGTCATTTTACTTGATTTAGAAGATTTAAAACCCTTTCAAACTTTTAAATGCAGATTGACCCAAATCAAGACTACATTGTATATCAGCTGATATGTACAGGTGGGCAAGAGGTGGACAATATGAGCATGGGCTATTTTAAATTTTATAAGTTATTTGTGTAGGCTATATAAAAGAACAAAGAAGCAAATTACAAAAACAATAGTAAATTAAAAATAATCTTTTTTCAGATACAGTAGGTTTATTTAACATATAGCCTACATTTATTTAACATCTTTTGTTTGATTAACATTAATGACAGACAGGTAGGCCTATTTAATTGGGCTGCTGAATGCATGGACGTAACTGACGCATATTCAGTTATTACCCACCTGTTTACGTCCACTTAAGCCATAACCGACTGTATTCACGCGAGGTACTCCACACGATGGACATTTAGACTTCTGTGTGCACGAGTATTTGACTATTCAGGCGCGAGGAGAACTGATTGCGCGCGCGAGAGAGCGCTTCTGTTGTGTGTTATTCAGCGCAATTCCGCCTATCCCTCCTTCACTAACTGCACGTAAATAACGAATTGTGTGATTGGATTGTAATCTTGTGCTACGACGATCTTCGACGATCATTTGGCTGTAAACTGAAATTATATTCAACCCGCCAAAGTGGCTAGTGGGAGTGGCTGTCTTACCCGCCACAGCTGAAATCTACCCGCATTTGGCGGGTTGGCAGGTTGGCGGGTGTTAATGTCAAGCCCTGGTCACAATAGAGCAGAAAAGACTCACCCACTGTCCTTGGCGTCAACAGGGGGCAGCACTCTGGGGCCGAGGGCCATGGTGGGAGTGCGGGGAGAGCGTGTGGGAACAGACGGAGGCGTCTGTGCTTCTGGTGGACTGTCTGCTTCCACGACTCCACTTCTCCGCTTGAGCTGTGCCTGAAGAGAAAGAATACATGAAGAAAAGCATGACTTGGACTCATTTTGAGAGACAACCTTGTTGAAACGACTGAGATGGAAATGAATGATTTATGCTAGTTTATGCTGGTTAGTGCTAGTTTGAAGCAGGTTTACTACCAAAGCCACAAACCAATATTAAAAATATTGGTAACAATTTACAATAAGGTCTCATTTGTTAACATTAGTTAATGAATTAGCTAACATGTACAGTGGCATGAAAAAGTATGTGAACCCCTTGCAGAATCTGTGAAAATGAGAATTATTAATAAATTATTATAAATGCTTGAAAACTGATGAATCTGCAGGAGCTGGAGGATTTTTCTGAAGAACAGAGCTCAGTTTAACTGCTCAGGACAAACAAGAGACTCATGAACCACCATCACAAAACATAAAAACAGTCGTGGATCATCAGGTGACCACACACAGTATTGAGAATCAATGGTTCACATACTTATGAATGGGGTTATTTTAATAAATTCAGCTATTGTTTTGTCTTGTGAACTAAATGCAAATATCTTTTATGTAAAATATCTTACTCAGGACAGTACTAAACAAAAAATAACATGCATTTTTTATTATCCCTCTTATTTTATTAAAATAATTCTCATTTTCACAGATTCTGCAAGGGGTTCACATACTTTTTCATGCCACTGTATTAACAATAAGCAATATGTTTAGCAATGTGTTAATACTATTGTTCAATGTTTGTTCATGCTGGTTCACAGTGCATTAAGTAATGTATTCATTTAATTTTAAAATGTATTAGTAAATGTTGAAACTAACAATAACAAAGATTATTAAATGCTTTAGATGTATTTTTCATAACCATATTATATTATAAGTGTTACCAAAATATTATATTCCAGCAACATTAAAAAGAAAATAATAATAAAAATATCTGTTATTTTATTTTCAAATAATAGCATTTTTCAACTAAAAGACTATACATAGGTTGCTTTAGTATAGCGAAATCATTTTAAACAGTTGGTACTACTAAAATTACACTAAAAATGGGTGTAAACAAAACGATCACAAAAATATGAAGCAGCACAACTGTTTTTCAACACTGATAATATGAAGAATTGTTTCTTGAGCAGCAAATCAGCATATTAGAATGATTTCTGAAGGATCATGTGACACTGAAGACTGGAGTAATGATGCTGAAAATTCAGCTTTGATCACAGGAATAAATTACATTTTAAAATATATTACAAAAAACATTTATTTTAAGTTGTGATAATATTTCACAATATTACTGTTTTTACTGTATTTTTGATCAAATAAATGCAGCCTTGGTGAGCAGAAGAGACTTTGTAAATTTGTAAAGTTGTAAATGTGTCCTTTGCCATTGTACATGTACAATGTACATGCTGGATTTAGTAGAAGCTTGTTGAAGAGTAAGGTCTTTCCAGTGAACCAAGCCTAAACCTAATGCTTGCTGGTTAAGACAAGAATCCTAATGGAGACCCCAGCATCTAAAACCTGACATATACAATACCAGCAATACTGGTCTCATCAACAGGCACATAAAGTGTTAAAGATCCATGTGATGCTCTACCATGAGGGCTGAAGGGTTCATCCCAGGAAACATAGGGACTCTCTTCGGCTGGCTGGGGGCTGGAGGGGACGTGACGTCCCGGGACGGCTCCTCGTCTGATTCTGAGTCCCCTCCATTGGAACACTGATCTTTTGCATCTATAATAGATTGACAAGTTTGGGGTTGGTAAGATTTTTTAAAAGAAATTAATACTGTTATTTAGCAAGGACACAACAAAAGTGACAGTAAAGACATTTATAATGTAACAAAAGATTTTTATTTCAAATAAATGCTGCTTTTTTTAACTTTTTATTCAAAGATTAAAAAAAAAAAAATCACGATTTCCACAAAAATATGAAGCTGCACTATTGTTTTCAACTTTGATAATAATAAGAAATGTTGCTTGAGCAGCAAATCAGAATATTAGAACGATTTCTGAAGGATCATGTGACACTGAAGACTGGAGTAATGATGAAAACATTTATTTTAAATTATAAAAATATTTCACAATATTACTGTAATCTTGATCAAATAAATGCAGCATTGGTGAGCAGAAGAGACTTCTTTAAAAACACGTGAATGGTAGTGTATATAATGAGCCCACCTGTGGAGTCGCAGAACCTCCAGTCAGGGTTCGTTCCCTCGGTCAGCGCGGGCAGGGCGTCTCTCTGTCGGACGGCACGTGTCGGCCTGGAACGCTTTATGCTACGCTTCTTTGCCAGATCAACCTTCGAACGGAAAACGCTGGAGTCCAGCAGTGGAGCTGCAGACTGATCCAGCATTTAACATGCAGACATATACACAAATACACAATGAGACAGGTGCACAAGGAACACTTTTATATCATATCATATAATACAATACTATACAATACATACAGTGCATACGAATGCACTGTATGCAATACATGCAATACAGTGCAATACATACGAAAGCCATCACACCCTGTGAAAATCTTTACCTTTTGTCACATTATACCCTGGAAAATAAAATAAATTAAGTCTAACTTTTTTTTAAGCTGTATGTACACATTCTGACCCTCATCATCAAAGTGAAAATAAAATTTTAAAACATTCTGGAGGATTAAATAAGAATTATTTAGTGAAATACCTGGTTTTGTATGTAACCAGGTACCATTATAAACTTCCAGATCAAACACCATGCTAATTGCCCCACCTGACATTGATTACTTCAGAATAAAACCAGCTGTTTTTTGAAGATTTCACTGTTAGTAGCGCACAGTACTGCAAAGCATACACCATGGTTGGGAAAGTGCTTTCAAAAGGCTAAAGTTGTAGAAAGGCACAAGTTAGGAGAAGGGCACAAAAACATTTCGAAGGCTTTAGCTATCCCTCTGAGTCCCATTCAGAGCATCATTATAGGTGCTAAAGAGGATGTTTTGTTTTATACATTTTTGCAATATTACTTGAAACTGTCTTTACTAACTGATAAAAGACTATTTTTTAGGTGCACTGAAAGGAATAATATTAATATACATCATCTGTGCATGAGGTAGGGCCTTAAAAACATCAGCCAATCGTTTACCCGATCATCGCGTAAACGATTGGCCCTCTGGCTTGTCAATCACTGGCATTACGTTCCTTGTGAGAGACGTGCGCGGCTGCGCGCTCCAGTAACTTTCCACACTCCACAGGCGCCGCATGCAATGTTTTTGTCAGGAGACAGGAGTAACAACTGCAGATTATGAGTTACCTGCGGTGAGTCCGACATAATGAATCCACTAACACGACACAGCGAATGCCGGCGGTAAACACTCGTGTTCCAATACTCATGCATGAGTTTTAGGAGGCGTTCCCTCGAAACGATCTGTGAAGGAGGGGGGTTGTTCTTACGCATGCGCTCATTTCAAAAACTCACTAACAGTCTTTGGTTTCTCAGTCGACGAAAAGATCCTCTTTAGCACCTTTAAGACGTGGAAAGTGTATCACACTACAAACACATCAACTAGATCAGGCCGTCCATCCATGGATGACCGAGTCAGGAGGACATTGATCAGAGAAGCTACCAAGAGGCCAAAAGCAACTTTGAAGGACTTACAAGGCTTTATGGCTGTGACCGGTCAGTCTGTGCATTTGACAACTATCTCACAAGCTTCACAGGAAGCTGGCCTGTATGGCAGAGTAGCAAGAAAGAAGCCTTTCCTGAAAAGTGTCACACTCAATCTCGTTTGCACTATGCAAAAACACACCTGGGAGACTCTGGTGCCATCTGGCAAAAGGTGCTATGGTCTGATAAGACCAACATTGACCTTTTCGGACTGAACTCCAAGCGCTATGTCTGACGAAAAGCAAACACGGCACACCACCCAAAACACACCATACCTACTGTGAAGCTTGGTGGTGGCAGCATTATGATGTGGTGGTGTTTCTCTTCAATGGGGACTGGGCGACTGGTCAGGATTAAAGGGAAAATGGATGCTCAAGTACATACATATTCTTGAGGAAAACCTGCGTTTAGACTTCTAATTTGGGACCGGTGTTTTGTTATGCTCTCTCCTATGTGTTTCTACGTTCGCTGTTACGTCATAAGTCGGGTCAGGGGTTACTCTTCCACCGTTACTCGGCCGTCTGCCAGAAGCTAGTTATTCGCTTTGCTTCAGAAGGCCTTTATCAACCCCCTGGAGCTGTATGGATTACTTTTATGATGGATGAATGCATTTTTTTGGGTCTCAAAATCCCCCTATCTAGGTGTGCAAAGCAGACATATCCAAAAAGATTAATCGCTGTAATTAAAGCAAAAGGTGGCTCTATGAAGTGTTAAATCAGGGAACTGATGACTTTTTTCAACCCTGTTATTCTAGTTTTTCAGTTTTTAAAAAAAAATACATTTTCAGAACTGTTGCTTTTTTTTAAAATAAATGAAGTAAATAAAGTAACTATTTCAAAGGGGTATGATGATTTTCTATGTAGGCACTGTATTAAAGGGTTAGTTCACCCAAAAATGAAAATTCTGTCATTTATTACTTACCCTCGTGCCGTTCCACACTCGTAAGACATTCGTTAATCTTCGGAACACAAATTAAGATATTTTAGTTGAAATCCGATGGCTCAGTAGGCCTCCATAGGGAGCAATGACATTTCCTCTCTCAAGATCCATAAAGGTACTAAAAACATATTTAAATCGGTTCATGTGAGTACAGTGGTTCAATATTAATATTATAAAGCGACGAGAATATTTTTGGTGCGCCAAAAAACAAAATAACGACTTATTTAGTGATGGCCGATTTCAAAACACTGCTTCAGGAAGATTCGGAGCATAAATGAATCAGTGTATCGAATCATGATTCAGATCGCATGTCAAACTGCCAACGGCTGAAATCACGTGACTTTGGCGCTCCGAACATCAGATTCGATACACTGATTCATTTGTGCTCCGAATCTTCCTGAAGCATAGTTTTGAAATCGACCATCACTAAATAAGGCGTTATTTTGTTTTTTTGGCGCACCAAAAATATTCTCGTCGCTTTATAATATTAATATTGAACCACTGTACTCACATGAACTGATTTAAATACGTTTTTAGTACCTTTATGGATCTTGAGAGAGGAAATGTCATTGCTCCCTATAAAGGCCTCACGGAGCCATCGGATTTCAACTAAAATATCTTAATTTGTGTTCCGAAGATTAACGAAGGTGTTACGGGTGTGGAACGGCATGAGGGTAAGTAATAAATGACATTATTTTCATTTTTGCGTTTACTAACCCTTTAAACTATATTAGGTAATGTAAAATTCAAATGCACCTCAAGAACAGGTAGGGGTTCGGGCTCCTCCTCAGCCGGGACGTCTGGCCTTTCTGAATCAGTAGATGTGTTTTGCTGTCTAACCCGAGTCAGCCTCTGTAGGGCTAGATTGATTCTGCTCCCTGTGCCAGCACTGAACAGATACAAACATATGAAAACAATCCACACATAACAGTGAGAGAACTAAACTTTGATGCACTTCATGACCACTAGGGGGCAGTCTGAGCAAAACTTGCATCCATAAAACTTAAATGAGCAACCAGTGACATGAATTTTGAGTGAATATACACTACCATTCAAAAGTTACTTTTTTAAATGTTATTGTAAGAGTCTCTTTTGCTCACCAATGCTGCATTTTATTTGATTAAAACTGCAGTAAAATAATATAATATTGTGAAATATTATTGCAATTTAAAAGAACTGTTTTCTATGTGAATATATTGTAAAATGTCATTAATTCCTGTGATCAAAGCTGAATTTTCAGCATCATTACTCCAGTCTTCAGTGTCACATGATCCTTCAGAAATCATTCTAATATGCTGATTTGCTGCTCAAGATTAAACAGTTGTTCCTCATATTGCTGAGGAAACCGTTTTCAGGATTATTTGATGACTAGTAAAAAGTTCAAAAGAACAGAATTTATTTAAAATAGAAATATTGTAACATTATAAATGTCTTTACTGTCACTTTTGATCAATTTAATGCATCCTTGTTAAATAAAAGTATTACTTTCTTTTTCTTAATTTTCTTAATTTCTAATTTAAAAACCCCAAATTTTGAACAGTAGTGAAATGGTTAATCTGAAGGTAACTTTAATGCAGTGTTGGTGACACTAAACTCAGTCAAGCTACATTACAAGCTCCTAAAAAAACCATAACAACTAACTATATTATAACTTTAAAGTTATGCAATGACTTTGTGGACCCCCATTAAGTTGACCACGTCAAACTTGAACGTACATTTACCACTGGTGTCAAAAGTATTCACATTCAATACTCAAGTAGAAGTATAGATACTAGGGTTTAAAAATACTTCTGTAAAAGTTAAAGTATCAACTCAAGCTTTTTACTCAAGTAAAAGTGTAAAAGTACTGGTTTCAAAACTACTTAAAGTATAAAAGTAAAAGTAATGTAAGGAAAAAAAATGCCATTAAGGACAAAAGCTTAGGTCGCGTCACAGGGGTCTATTGTGCACTCCACCTCCTCAAAATGTCATCAATAACCTTTATTGGAATGTAAATGTACATCCAAGCTTAACTGCAGGAATCTGTGAGGGCAGCGGACAAGAAAAATGTGGGTAGTTTTGGTGTACCCAGGGCAGGCTTAGTAACAATCAGGGCTTGACATTAACACCCGCCAACCCGCCAAAGTTTTCAGCTGTTTCAGTTCACACCGCACCGACAAACGCCAACAAACTCATCTGTTGGAGTTTGTTGGATAGGTGTTGGCATTGGTTGGAGTCTGTTTTTACCAGACTGAACATGTTTAATCTGCGTTTGTTTGGTCGTCTGAGCATCCAACAAACGGCAACAAACTCTCGGTGCGTTACAAATGGGATATATCGCCCTCCGAAGGGCACTTCGGAGTGAAAACAATCATGGCCGCCATATTGAAGGGTCGTTCCAAACCGAAGTGTTCAAAACTGGCCACTTTAAAGGAATGAAGGATTTCGAAGGGTATAACTGATGGACACTTCGGACCCCCATGATCCTTTGCACAGTGAAGTTGTTTGTCGTCACAGAATGGGTACAGGAGGCTCGGAGTTCGATTTTACCTATACATGTATGTATAGTATTTTTCTATACTACTGTAATATTTATACAAGTTAGATTTAGTACATTATTATGGTCAAAACGACATTGTACTTCAACAAAAATACTTTACAGCTCCCTTTATCAGTCCATTCAAATGTTTCAAATACATAGACACAATATACATTATGGTGCGATAAACCAAAAATAAATAAATAAGCTAACGTTAAACAAAGGGCGCACCTTGCGCAATCTATCCTCCTTGATTGTCTCGTTAAGATGACGCAGAAGTCCGTTCCAAAAAAGGAGTATTTTTGACCTCTACACCCTTCATCCTTCGAAGCTCTCACTCTGGAGGGTAAACACTTTGAAGGGATTAGGGCATAGGGATGAGCCCTTCCAAATGGAACGCAGGGCCTGACGTAATCTGACCTGGCCACGAACCGTTGCCATGACGATGAGGCAAGTCCCCTGCAAAGACAGCTGTTTGATCGCGCCCGCGCCTCACGCGCACACAACAAAGCACTGGAAACGTGACATCGTAGCTTGTTCGTTATAAGAAATAAAATACAGTTAAAAAAAAAAAAAAAAAAAAAACATATAAAAGGAACAATAGTCCATAGTGCAATCCGTGCCATTCAGCAAGAGCACTGCTCCACTCCACCGAAAGAGAGAGGTAACGTACACCATGAGAGCAACGCAGGTTTACCTTCAGTTTCGTTGTATATTAATTAGTTTTGGCTTGTTTAGCTACATGGTTGTATATGACTATGGGTCACATAAATAAAAAGGGTCGCGCTAAAAAAAAAGTTTAAAACCCGGTGTATACGCTAATTTATTCAAACATCTCTCTACCGAACTACCTAGCTTAATTTGCAGAGGACGAAGAGAAAGCGCCCGTTTGATAGCCTAAATGAGCCAGTAGTAGAGAAATAATAACTTTTAAGAAATAATCTTTTTCGAGTAACGACCCCCAGCACTGTCGTCCTTGCTGGGGTGTGATGTGATTTGTGATTTGACGTGATTTGTGACGTGCAGGTGCGCTGGATCACGTACAACCCAATAGGGTGTCAGAATTGTATATGTTTATTCTCATCCAACCACAATCAAATTCACTCTATCCAGATGGCACGATTTATCTGGATAGTTTTTTTTTTTTCAAGCCGGAATGAAAACAAGGCGAAATGAAATAGGAGTAACGAGGCTATTTTTAAAATGTAAGGAGTAGAAAGTACAGATAATTGCGTGAAAATGTAAGGAGTAGAAGTAAAAAGTCGTCTGAAAAATAATAACTCCAGTAAAGTATAGATACCCGAAATTTCTACTTAAGTAAGGTAACGAAGTATTTGTACTTCGTTACTTGACACCTCTGACATTTACGCTATAACTATAAAAGGCTAATTTATGTCATTTAAATGTAAGCATGTAGATAAACAGCAGCATTTAACAAAATATGATATATGAATTACTACTGAATGATTACTCAGTGAATCCATTTTTTATATTGAAATGAATCAATCATCTAAACTAAACAATTTGCAGAAATGTTAGTTGAGGGCATTTCAGAAGACTTTGATTATTTTTACCTCAATAACTCGTTCGACCGTAAGACTTTGTACACCATATGTAAAAACGCAGACATTTTGTCACCCGACACCAGTGGAAATGAAAATAGCTTGTTACCGGAAAAGCAACATTGTTTTGAAAACAGCCGAGACTCTGACAATGTAAGTAGCATTGCTACTTTTAGTTTGGTACGTCACCAGAACTACTCTAATGCTGAAAACGTGGCATATGATAGACTCTGTTTGCAATCCTCAGATGTTCAAAAGACAACTGAAGGTTTGTTGCTGCAGTGAAGGTGATGAGATGAGTCATGTTATGGAAATGTCTTACTCATCAACTGTGTCGTTGTTTTCAGTCTGTTCGCCGGTTTCATCGATCAGATTCTCTGTGTCCAGTTCTGAAACTCCATCTTCCTCGGGTTCGCAGTCCTTCAACTGACCCTGAGAGCAAACAAAGACAGAAGTACTTCAGAATACAGTAAAGTTCTGCCAAAGACCAGCTTGTTGTCACATCACATGTTTAGTTGTGGATGCCGGTGTACCCACCAGGCTTTCTTAACTAGCTTAACCAGATCCACCAACTGATGAACAGCATGCCAAAACCAGAGCTGGTCTTCTCAAACCAGACTTAATTTAGTATTATGTATATACTATTATAGTTTTCAATAATATTCTGAATTAGCTTTTATTTTTATATTTTCAGTTTTCATTTTATTTTATTTTTTTATTAATGTAATGTTATGTATCTTTTTTAGTTTTGGTTTAAAAAAAAAATTCTTTAGGTTTAATCTATTTTTATTTCAGTTTTAGTTTTTATTGATTCCCAATTAATAATTTTAGTGCTTAAACTTGCAAATTTCAGTTTACGTTTTCATCTAATATTTTTATTTTGCTTTATTTAAGCTGTATTTCAATTAACCAACTTAAAAAAAAAATGTTTTAGTTAACGATAATAATCCTATCTCAAACGAGAGTTCATTTATATGAAGGACTTGTAAAGATACGGTACTATGAGGACATGTTTATTATCTTAAGCTGGATGATAAGACAAAATGAACAAACGAAGCACCAAATGAGTAAAGATTCCGTTTGGCAAGTAAAATGGTCAGCTGACTGGTGCAGTATTTTGAAATCGCAACACAACACATAGTTAAATCACATTTTAGGAATGATCAACCAAAAGCTACCTGAGCAATTCCAATCAAACATCCTATTAAAGAAGAATATCAGTGACCAAAATAAAAGTTTAAACAAAACACACACTAAATTTATTTACTAAAATAAAACTATTTTATTTATGTGCATGCTATGTGATTATTAACAGACATCAGAGAACCACAAACCTTTGATTGTGTTGTTAAATTATTGAAATATTATCTTAAAATCTCTAGATCAAAGCAGTTCAGCTGACAAAGAACTTTGAATTCAGAGGTCCAGATAAGAAGCCAAAAATCTAATTTGCTGTCATTTCAAAATTCCTGAACATTTACGGCATGACACATTCCTGGAAACAAGCCACCGAAATGAAACTGTGTACAACAAAACAATTGTAGCTCTCAATGTTATGATAGATGTCATTTTAGCAACTGGCTAGAATTTACATATATTGAAAACATACTGCGGCAAGTAAAAGAACAGAAAATGTCATTTTAATTACATAATGGAAATTTCTGGCTATATATATATATATATATATATATATATATATATATATATATATATATATGGCCAGAAATTTTTCAATTCACAGTCTATTGGCAGGAATGACAAATAGTTAACCTATAATTGTGTATCATGCAAAAGTGATTATTACAATGCAATACTCACAGTCAGCTAATACACACACACACACAGTTGTAAACATAAAAGTACTAACAACAATTCAAGCATACATGTTTTAATGAGCTGACAGGGTCACAGGGTCGAAACTGTCCTTTACGAACACAACAAACACAGAACAGATACTTTGAATTTTATGTCACTCTGCAGCTCAAAACATGTCAGCGTAAAACAATCGTTACTAGGAAACAAAACATTTCCTTGTAAACAGATTCTGTGTGAGCAAATGTCCATCACGAGACAATCCAGTACATATATGGTATAAATGACTTCTGGACTATATCTCTGATCAGAATATACAGATCTGATTCAATTCTCTTCTATACTGACCAGAGATGGATGCTCTTAAAGGTTCTGTGTGTAATGTTTTTAAAGGGATAGTTCACCCAAAAATGAAAATGATCCCATGGTTTACTCGCCCTCAAGCCATCCTTGGTGTATATATCTTCTTTCAGTCGAACACAATCGGAGTTATCTTAAAAAATATTCTGGCTTTTCCAAGCTTTATAATGGGAGTGAATTAAGCGTTGTATTTTGAAGTTAAAAAAAGTGCATCCATCCATCCATCCATCCATCCATCATAAAAGTTATCCATATGACTCCAGGGGGTTCTGAAGTGAAGCGATGCGTTATAAATATCTATATTTATAACTTCATAAACTAGAATCACTGGCTTGCGTATGTGAGTCGATTCCAGTGGAAGAAGCATAGAGGATATAGCAACACAAAACACCGGTCACGAATTATAAGTCTAAAATGAAAATTTTTAAAGACAAATGTGGGAGGAGCTTGAGTTTGGTACCCAGCCATATTTGTTTGAGGCGTCGACTCTCACCTAAGCTTACGCTATATGCCTACATCCTACGTCAGGGTCCCTGAGTGATCCCATTGGTTCAACAGACTTTTAATTTGTAGTATTTTTAGCGCCTGATTAGAATTCCTGCAAAATCACATTATGATTTATATTGTTTAAAATGTGTTATAATGACCATTAATGTCTTTTAAATTACATTATTCATATACTAGTATATAACTGAAGCTATAGGTTGTGAAATCAAACATTTCTCATTTTTACTTTTTTATTTTGCAATACATAGGCATTCATTTCATATTTCAAGCATGTTGTTTGTTCACTTGATGTAAACATCATACAATAGTGAAATAGGTTATAATAAGTCAAGACATCACAATAACAACTTTTGAATTACCGAAAGCTGGTGATTAAAGTTTATACAGTTATAAATATGGATATTTTTCCATCATTTCGCTTCAGAAGGCCTTTATTAACCTCCTGGAGTTGTATGGATTGCTTTTATGATGGATGGATGCACTTTTTTGGGCTTCAAAATATTGATTACTATTCACTCCCATTATAGAGCTTGGAAGAGCCAGGATATTTTTTTTTTTAATATAACTCTCATTGTGTTTGCCTGAAAGAAGATAATCATATACACCTAGAATGGCTTGAGGGTGAGTAAATCATGGGGTAAATTTCATTTTTGGGTGGACTATTCCTTTAATGTTTGAAGTAATGGAAACTGGGGGCAATTGTTTTACATTTTACTACAAATTCACCTATCATGCTTTGGTTTAAGAAACATATGTGCCAAAAGTGTCAAAGTATAATGACAAAGACTCTATCAAAATATAAATAACAGGGAATGGGGCCAATCGTACAACACTTGAAAAATAAGTGCTATTAATTCTTTTTATATAAATTTAGAGGCAATGATATAACAGCTTGAATACTTATTAATATTACTAGACAGTTTCATATGGTACCATTATTGGTACAACTGCATTGGACATCAGCCAAGGAAATAGCTTACCGTTTCAGCAGTCATCATTCATGTTAACACTTATCTAAAAAAAACCTAAAGATGAAATAGAAATTTGCTTGGATTAAAACAAGGCATCAAATCATCTGAATCATCTGAAAACAGTAAAAAGTTTTCAGCTTCTGCTTGAACCAATGAGTGGATTAGATTTAAAGGAGTACAGAAATGAATCGGCCAATGAACATGAAAATCTGATTAATATTGGAATTTGGTCATATTCCAATTACGTACCTCTATTAAAGTCACCACGAAATCAAAATTGACTATTCTTATTTTTTTATGGAATATTGTAGTGTTTATGAACGATTTATCCACATAATTTTCTTTAATTAATGTGCACTCATAATCTTTAATCAAAACATCTTCCCCTCCCTCTAGCAGCGTCATCTCTTCTCTTCTCTGATGATGTGTTTACTGACATGAGGGCGGGGCAACCTGTCACTCACATGAGATCCACCAATAGCAAACCACAACCATCCAATCAACAAAATCAAGTCCCGCCCTGCATTTTTTCTTGTTTGAGAAGCCATTTCACTCAGATATACGTCACAATAGGGAAGAAAAGACTATCGCAACTTCCATTTCATGCTGACTTTAAACACAATAAACCGTGTGCTGGTTTTTAGGAATCCAAATAAGACAACTGGAATTAACTAGAAAATTTTATCATGTAAAAACCTTATTTGTTATATTCTTAAAGGGGTGGTTGATTATGATTTCACTTTTTTAACTTTAGTTAGTGTGTAGACGCTCAAAGTTCAATGCAAAGAGGGATATTTTCTTTTAAAGAAATCGCTTTTTCAGGACTACAACAAACGGCTGGTAAGGACTACAACAAGCTTCTTCCTACAATAAGCTGACATAACTAACCCTAAAATTTACATAAACCCTGCCCCCAAGAACATACAACAAAGGGGGTGAGGCCATTGCAATGCATGTTATAAAAGCAAGACGGCAACATAAGTTATAACCGTAATTAAACTAAACTATACCTGTTCTATTGGAGCTGCTAACATGAGCTCTTGAAACTCCGCCCTCTTCTGGAAGCAGCTCATTTGCATTTAAAGTGATACACAAAAACAACAAATTTAACATGCTATAAAAATGATCTGTGGGGTATTTTGAGCTAAAAATTGACATACACACTTTGGGGACATCAGAGACTTGTTTTACGTCTTGTAAAAGAGACATTATATGACCCCTTTAAGCAATGAGATATTAATTTATATAAACTCATGTCCAAACACAAATGAACAGAAAAAAACGTCAAGAAATAGATTAATTTAGTTGACTACAATACTGTGCAGAATAAATGTTGCATACTGTATATGGCTTAAGAAGAATTTGCAAGTGCATCAGAAAAAGATGTGCATGTGAACAAGGTCAATGTGCAGCTTTAATGTGTGTATTTACTCACTAGGGAGAGGACTACATTTCTGCTCTACTGTTCTAGGAGCACTATTAGAGTCATCCTGTGATATTTTAGTAACAATCCATGAGTCATGCAGCAACTAATGACCTAAAACACACCATCAAAACCTCTTTCCAGAAATAACACAAACATTAAAAGATATAAAGCCATCTGCTAACATACTCATAGAGGCCTTACAATACCGTTCAAAAGTTTGAGGCCAGTTTGATTTTTTTTTTTATTTAAATATTTTTATTCAGCAAGGAAGCATTAAATTGATCAAAAAGACATTTATAATGTGTCAAAAGATTTCTATTTCAAATAAATGCTGGTCTTCTTTTGAACTTTATATTCAGTTTCCACACAAATATGAAGCAGCACAACTGTTTTCAATGTTGATAATAGTAAGAAATGTTTCTTGAACAGCAAATCAGCATATTAGAATGATTTCTGAAGGATCATGTGACACTGAAGACTGGAGAAATGATCACAGGAATAAATTACATTTTAAAATATAATCAAACACAAAACATGTACTTTACAAATTGTACAAATATTTCACAAAAATGACTGTTTTTACTGTATTTTTGATCAAAACACAGTCTTGGTGAGCAAAAGAGTCTTCTTTTAAAAACATTTAAAAATCTTATCAACCCCAAACTTTTGAATGGTAGTGTATGTCATCTAAAACCTCTATATATACACATGAGCACATCTGGATGGGTGCCAAATTAAGGTGGTCTGATTGAATTTTGTGAGTTTTGGGTGCACGGATCAAGACCTGTCATCATGACTGATAGAGATGCATGTAGAAGAACAGAAGACGCAGCATGAAAGGAAATTAAAAAAAGAGCAAATTAACAAGTGAGTAAAAACAAGCCTAGACAGCTCGAGATTCCGAGCAAAAATATTTCAAAACGCCTCACATCCTGTTTAAGAGTATTTGATGTGAACACACTGACTCATGCTTGTGCACTTTGCGCAATTTGCCCCTATTTGGGTGTGAGCAAAAACACAGCATTTTTGTGTGTGTCCCTTTAAATGCAAATGAGCTGCTGCTCCCGGCCCACTTTCCAGAAGAGCTTTAACAGCTCACGCTTCAGTTGCTCAACAACAACAAAGCTGGAGAATCTCACGCAGCCAAAATGAGGATTGTCAGTAACGGTGTTAGCATGTGCCCTCATGTTAATCTTTTGCACAAAATCCGTATGGACGCCCACTATACATAGCGTACCTGTTTGCCAAACAGAGCCATACATACCAGGCTAAAGTTTATGATTGCTATCAAATGCTGTGAATGGTCTAATATTTTTTCCAAAATATCGTTGGGACAGAAACGCTCCTTTTTTAGCATTGAGCTTGCCAGGGTCAACTTGCAGGCTATCCAAGCTAATGAGACTCTAAATAGTGTTCAGTGCTCGTCTGTGCAGCCAACGACAGAACAGTTAGCATGCTTTACTCCAACTTTTGCCATGGCGTTAGAATTGGCACACCGTTTTTGCTTGTGAAAACAAAATGGCGGCGCAGTGGGTGGGAATGTGCAGATTAAGGGTGGGTAATATTATAATAAAATCCCCTTTATAATGGCAGCCAGTCCCCGCTAAGAGGCTAAGTAGTCGGAATACATCCATGACATGTTTCGATGCAAACTCAAGAGGTTTTTAATTACAATATTGAAATTAACAGCAACATGTTGAATGAAGACGGTAAGATAACCAAATAAACCAAATAAAATGAAACAAACAAAACGAAACGCGTCATGGATGTATTCCCACTACTTAGCCTCTTAGCGGGTACTGGCTGCTGCTGCTATAATTTAGGTTGACCATATGTGCCATTTTCCCAGGACGTGTCCTGTCCAGGATTTGTAAATTGCCTAAAATGGCTTGAGCCTTTGCCTCTTTAATCGTGAAAGTGGTCATATCGATGTGCCCCCTGAACGCGATTTCTAAACGGAGGTCTGTGCAAGCCACTGTTCTTATTGACAGTCTTCATGCAGTGCATTAAAATGTTGTCCTATTTGCAATGCTTTGACTGTTCTCTGTAGATCTAGCCTTCTCACAAGCCACGATTGGTCGATTATGTATAATGCACGCTATTGGTAAAATAATTTTTTAATCATCACCTTCCGCAAATATGAAAACAAAACCAAAACTACATTTTATGCAATTTAGTAATCCTGGACAGGACGTGTCCTGGGAAAACTATGGCACATATGGTCACCCTACTATAATTAGTCAACAGAAAGTGAGCGTCCCAGCTACTCACCCCCTTCCTCCATGCTATCCACATGCAAACTAACAGGTAATATGCACCTATACAAAGTGACGTAACAAACTGGAAGTGACAATTTCAAAATAAAAGACATCAAACCGTATCTGGCACCTACACCCTTCCTACGTCACAAGGGGAGTGAAATATAAACGACTCGTTTTTTCACGTGCTTGCAAAGAAAGGCTTACCAAAACAAAGTTACTGGGTTGTCCTTTTTCACATTTTCTGGGTTGGTAGATGCACCAGGAACTACGGAAGAGGATTGGGGCCAAGCAATAATAAAAAAAATAAAACCATCTCAAGATTAAAGTTGTTAAATTTTGAGAAAAAACCTCATTAAATTTCGAGAAAAAAGTCGTTAAATTACGAGAAAACTTTTTTCTCTTAATTTAATGACTTTATTCTCATAATTTAATGAGTTTATTCTCAACATTTTATCTCGACTTTTTTCTTGAAATTTAACGACATTTTTCTCATAATTTAACGAATTTGTTCTCGTAATTTAACAACTTTTTTCTCTTAATTTAATGACTTTATTCTCAACATTTTATCTCGACTTTTTTCTCGAAATTTAACAACATTTGTCCTCATAATTTAACAAATTTGTTCTCATAATTTAACGACTTTTTTTCTCGAAATTTAACGAGTTTATTCTTAACATTTTATCTCGACTTTTTTCTTGAAATTTAACGAGTTTTTTCTCGTAATTTAACGAGTTTATTCTCAACATTTTATCTCGACTTTTTTCTCGAAATTTAACGAGTTTTTTCTCGTAATTTAACGAGTTTATTCTCAACATTTTATCTCGACTTTTTTCTTGAAATTTAATGAGTTTTTTCTCGTAATTTAACGAGTTTATTCTCAACATTTTATCTCGACTTTTCTTGAAATTTAACGAGTTTTTTCTCGTAATTTAATGAGTTTATTCTCAACATTTTATTTCGACTTTTTTCTCGAAATTTAACGAGTTTATTCTCAACATTTTATTTCGACTTTTTTCTCGAAATTTAACGATATTTTTCTCATAATTTAACGAATTTATTCTCAACATTTTATCTCGACTTTTTTCTTGAAATTTAACGACATTTTTCTCATAATTTATCGAATTTGTTCTCGTAATTTAACGACTTTTTTCTCGTAATTTAATGACTCTATTCTCAACATTTTATTTCGACTTTTTTCTCGAAATTTAACGAGTTTATTCTTAACATTTTATCTCGACTTTTTTCTTGAAATTTAACGAGTTTTTTCTCGAAATTTAAAAACTTTAATCTCGAGATGGTTTTATTTTTTTATTATTGCTTGGCCCTAATCCTCTTCCGTAGGAACCCGATTGTAGCATTTAAACACGGAAAAAGTTAGATTTTCATGATAATAATAATTTAATTTAATAAGAATAATTAAATTATTTTAAATTGCAATAATAATTAATATTAATAATTATAATAATAAAAAAATCATCATTTTGGCCTCAAGATCAAAACTTTCACAAAGAAAATTGCAACAGTGACTTTGCAAATAACCTTGAGCATGCAGTAAAAAAAAAAAAAAATCATGAATGTGTTGGAGACCTGTCACAATACCTTAAAAATACATTGGCTCATAAAGCAAGAGGGAGAAAGAGCAGGAGCAGAGTACACACACTCTTACATTATTCGAGTTTGAAGTCGTAGTGCGTTTGCGCAGGGAAAAACGCTGCCGGCTTTGCTGAGACAGATTCCGAAGGGACTGTCGACCACGAGAAGCAAAACTTCTCAGCGGTGAGATGGCCCTCTCAAACCTTCCCACTTGTTCTTCATCCTCTTCTACATCTATTACTCCGTCACGCTCCAGAGTGCCTGACATCAACTCCACCGCCTCTTGCAACGAGCGACGCATGTTGCCCATCCAACCCGACACTTGTGTCTGCACCTCGGAGAGTTTATTACCCAGGAACTGCATCTTGTTTTACCCCAAATGACAAAGTATGTTGGGAAAGTCAGTGGTATCTGGTGGAACGCGACTCTATCAGTGGGAATAAATCCCAGACATGAGGTCTAGGGGGCGTTATAGCCAAAACACACTGGCATCTCTGTAGGCATCTTGACCTGTAAACCAAACTGAGTTTATGCCGATCACAGAAAGCGCCTCAGGTTGTCTATCAATCCTTAACGCCCTTCCAGAACGTTCCTCCACAAAGCACACGTGTCAATCCATTCTGCGGTTGATCTCCTGTGAAATCTTCCTGTTTGGATGCAGTAGAAACACAAATGAGGGGAAAAAGTCTTCAGACATCCAATATTGAACTCCAGTGAGCACTTGTTCTTGTGCACTTCTCCCAGATCCCAATGGAAAAACATAGCAGTACTCCGGCAAACCCACCTCTTATGCTTGTTCCGCTGCAGGTATGAACAGGTACCGGAAACAGGCACAGCCCTCAAATGAGTGACAACATCCCAGCTCACAGAAACAGAGAGAAAGGGGGAAGGGAAAGTGGGAAAGCTGATCGAGGAAAATCATGTGTCACTGTATTTATAAATAATAAAATATAGAAGGACAGAAAGAGAATACAGGAAAGAGTTTTATGGGAACCTTTCTGTACCTGTGAACTTTGGAAGAGAAATACTAAACCACAGAATCCTTATGCAAACTACGGCTGAATCAGGTGCTTTGTACTTCACTGTGCATTAGTTTGACTATTTGTCATGACTAACAGGCTGTGTTTGTCTTATATAACCCATTACTTGTGTGTGCTGTACACACTAAAAATGCTGGGTAAAAAACAACCTAAGTTGGGTTTAAAATTGACAAACCCAGCAGTTGGGTTAAATGTTTGCCCAACGTGCTGGGCAGTTTTATTTAATACAACTATTGTTTAAAAATGACAATATGGCTGGCTTAAAATAAACCCAAAATAGGTTGGAAATTAAAAATCAGACACATAATTACTAGAGGCAACGATAATAATCAAAAGGCGAACATTCATTAATAAGCAAATAATAAATGTTTATTGTTTCATTATTATTCAGTAAACTTATTAATACATTTGAGCGCTGGGTTAAAACAACCCAATCGCTGGGTTTTTCAATTTTCAACCCAACTTGGGTTGTTTTTAACCCAGCATTTTTAGAGTAATACATGCTATCCATGGTTGGGACTTGGGAGATATCATTATGAAGCATGGTGTAAGTTTTCACTGTTACACTGATGATATTCAGCTCTATATTTTTTCACGCCCTGATGAAACATGAAATACACAAAATTAATGGAATGCATAGTTGATTTAAAAAACTGGATAATTAGAAATTTCCTGCTACTAATTCTGAAAAGAAAAAAAAAACAGAAGACCAAAGACATCTGCACATTATAAACTAGATTACTGTCTAACACTTGATGGATGTTCTGTCAAGTCTTTGTCTTCAGCTAGAACCCTGGATGTGCTCTTTGATACCAATCCTTCATTTGAAAGCCACATTTCTAGCATCTGTAAAACCGCATTTTTCAATCTTAAAAATATATATAAACTACGACATATGCTCTCACTGACAAATGCCGAGCAGTTCATGTGTTCATGACCCCAAGGACTTGTAATGCTTATTGTAATGATTATTGTAATGCTCTACTGGGTGGTTGTCCTGCACGCTTAATAAACAAACTACAGCTGGTCCAAAACGCAGCAGCTAGAGTTCTTACTAGAACCAGGAAGAATGATAATATTAGCCTGGTTCTGTCAACACTGCATTGGTTACCTATTAAACATTGCATACATTTTAAAATCTTGCTAATTTCTTATAAAGCACTAAATGGTTTAGCTCCCCAGTACTTGAGCGAGCTCTTAATGCATTATAGTCCTTCACGTCTATTACGATCTCAGAATTCAGGCCAGTTGATAATACCTAGAATATCAAAATCAACCGCAGACGGTAGATCCTTTTCCTATTTAGCAGCTAAACTCTGGAACAATTTTTAAATTTTTAAAAAACATTTTTAAACTGAATAAATGAGGTCAACCGGAACTGGGAACACTTCCCATAACATCTAATGTACTTGTTACATTGTAAGAAGAATGGCATCTACGCTAGTCTGTCTCTCTCGTCCTTTATCCTGAAGTTACTGTAGTCAGCCGGATCTGTGTCGCATCCAGATCAGATGGTGGACCTGCACCTGACCACATTTAACCACCAACCAATCACATAGGAATACACTAAACACTCAGGACAGCTAAAATAGTGTCAGTTTTGATTTCATGGCAACTTCAACATTTAAACTATAAACCCTTACGCTCAAAGTAATTAATTAGTTTGATTAGGACAAACTCAGATTAAACAAATTAGTTCAATCAAATGAACTTTTATGAGTATTTTGAATTTTTTTTTTTCTTTTGAGTTCACGGAACTGACATTCTAAGTAATCTGAATTGTTTCACTGTTTTGAACTTGTTTCTTTTAATTTAGACAAACTTAAATTTACCTAAAACTGGGCTATTTCCCAGCATGCTTTGCCATGGCACTGGAAAGGGAGAATAAATGCTAAAATTTTTGCGAGATTGATGTTAAGTTGGAGACTTAGTAGTGTTTCATGCTTTGCTATGCTAATTAAGAAAAGTACCCGAATCCTAGTATTCTACAACAAAAACAACACTCACCAGTCACACTACACTGAAGCATACTAAAGGATAGAATAGAAGAGTTCAGTAGTACAGCACAGGTAACTACAACACATCCTGACTCTAGGTAAACTGAACACTGTTCAACAGAAGTGAAATATAGACGTTTCCTCAGGCGAATAAAAACTTCTACAGAAACAGATTCACTTGACATTACTGAGAATCATACTTCATAACCATTTACTGCTGAACTGCTGAATGGCTTCTTTAGAATGGCATTTGATTAAATCCTTTCACAACAGCTTAAGAGGTGGAAAGTTAAAGTATACCACACTGAATTTCAAAGCAATCAAGGCCAGGAAGCAGGAAAACATCCTCTTATGTTTTAATATTACTTCACTAAGGAACTAATTTTCACCTGGCAGATGATAAAACAGTCAAATAAAATCCTATCAACCCTTGAAGAACTTAATAATATTCAGAATGCTTAATTAGCCAGAACACCCTAGGAACTGAACATTCTTATTTTTAAAAGAACAGATTTATTAAACAGTTAACAAGAGTAAATACACCAAAGGAGGAGATGGAGGTAAGTCAAAATTTCCATACATGCACACATTTTCTCTCCTTTTCCTTTTGTAAACCATTGCATGAACACTCAGTAAGACCCGAGCGAGTCTTAGAATACATTTACACGACAACGATGTACTAAAACGGAAAAGTTTTTTTCCGCGAAAATTACTTAAAACGCTGTATTCTGCTGCCAGGCCAGTAGTTGGCGATATCATTTGGTAAAGAAACACCAGGCACCACACATGAGGTCACCATTTTCACAAATTTGCATTTTTTACACTACAAACTTGCACTCTGAAAGCTGTTTTAAAAAGTTAACATTTTCAGGCCCCCAAAACACTGTTGTCGTGTAAATGAATGGCCAAAACACATAAAAAGTTTACAGTTTTTAGTTGAAAAAGGCCCCATATTAGATTCAAAGTGGCAAAATAAAATATTTAAATCATTCTGCATCACTGCAAATTTGCTATTTGTTTCAAACATTTTGAAGATTAAACTTCAGGATTATTTTTGACATGTTTTGCATATGAAAGGAATAAACGTCATGTAAATGATGCAAATCATTTACATGAAGATCGGAGAAGAAAAAATCCCCTGCCTGTAACCAAACATTTCACAATAATCAAATGCAAGTTCAACTCCCTAAACCATAATTAGTGCCGCTTACTAAACTCAAATTATAGCTCAAATCCAGTGTATCTCCAGGTGAAAGTAATGGCAACATTACTTTAAGGAAGTGATTATGTTGCTGTGATTAGATTGGTGCGGATGTAAACAGAATATTGTGAATGATGCAATTCTGATATAATTAGAGTAATCATAATCACAGTTAAACATGTGGAGTACTGCGGTTTGATTGCACTATACAGTGAGGCAAGTATACAATTTAATCACCAGGCAATATTTTGCATTTGAAGCAGCAACAAACAGGCCTACTGCATTTGAATTGAACATTTTGTGTTGCTGTGTACAAGAGAATAGCGACAAAATGACTGTAAAACAACTATATTTCTTAGTGAATAATTAGAATAATGACATGTAAACATAATTGAAGGGGTTCCCCATGTCATATAGACATCCTAATAATAATAAAATATGGATTAATTGCAATAATCAATCATAACATATTGGTGTACTGTACATATAATCAAAGCCAATGTCTGTATAATCTGATGCAAAATGTTACTGTACAGTTTGACAGTGGATAGGTGTCGTTTGAAAATTCCATAAGCCTGACTCAAAGACAAACGTCATGTAAGAATAAACACATCTATACCCACACACACACACACACCCAACACAAAACCATCGACTGCGGTGACATCACTCTATGCCGTCATAAGACACCATTGGGAAATTCCAACATGACAATCAATGGAAACAAAGGCCCTGCCCTGAAGAAGCTGGTCAACCCCACAAGAGGAACAGCAACAGAGCAAGCTTTCTATTACCCTGCCTGTAAACTCAGTGCAGATTATAGGCCAGATTTACTAAACAGGGCAAATAAGCGTGAGAGCGCAGTTCCAAAAAAAGCACAGATGTGAGTGAAAACTTCTGCTCGTGATCTACTGAGGACGCGCAAATTAAAGAACGCAGATGCAGCCGGATCATTTCAATAATGACCAACGCAATCAAGAGCAGCCCAAACTAGCGCCTGGTTTTTGGGGTGATAAATAATGCCGCAAATACCAGTAAATTGACTAGCGCAAACCTTAGTAAATCACCCTGCATGATTCATTTAAAGACCCCCTGTGGTGAAAATCAAGTTTTTAATGTTGTTTATATGTCTATGTGGTGTTTTTAATATGATTTAAGACAAACCATGTGCAAATTCATAAGTCAACACCATTGCTGAGTATTTTCTCTTTAAAACGGCAGTTATGTAAAGATGCTTTGAAATCACTGGCAACCAAACTACCTTGTAACCAATCACGTCAACGTATCAGCGGGCTTTAGCATATCATTAACTATGAGCGCTCTGAAGCAGGAGAGTCTCAAGAGAATATATCCTGGTATATTTTTCTATTGATATAAAAAATCGGCAAGATTTAGCAATATAACGGGTGTATGATGTATGTTAAGATATTACGATTAACTATATGTCTCTCTCCACTGATGTTAATGTGTTCAAATCGTTTCTAAGGATACTGATTGCTAGAAGGCAGCTGTCTTGACTCGCGAACGGGAACATGGTTTGTGTAACATTAGCAACACATTATTAGCAGCTGTTTGATAAAGTAGTCAAGCAAAAGACTAATCATATTAATTACCGTCATGTGTCCGACGTTGTAAAGCGTGATACCATTGTGCAGCGCTTACCTCGGTAAGTTGACCGAGTGGATCTCTTGAACTTGTGCGAGTGAGTAGAGGCGGGGCTAATTAGCATATTCATAGATCCACGTATATTAAATGAGGCAAGGGTGTAGGGTTACATTCAAGCTATTTTAAGGCATGAAGATTTTTTTTCAACGT
The DNA here is from genome assembly GCF_018812025.1 of Megalobrama amblycephala. Lineage (NCBI taxonomy): Eukaryota > Metazoa > Chordata > Actinopteri > Cypriniformes > Xenocyprididae > Megalobrama > Megalobrama amblycephala. The sequence continues at coordinate 18,787,033 of NC_063047.1, read as the reverse complement.
TTTTTTAAATATGTCATTTTGGTGATCAAAGATGAGTTTTAAAGGTCCTGTTTTTCGTGGTTTTTTGAAGCTTTGATTGTGTTTATAGTGTGCAATATAACATGTGTTCATGTTTCGCGTGTAAAAAAACACAGTATTTTTCACATAATTTACTTATCTGTATACCGCTGTTTCCACTGTCATAAAAACGGGCTGATGACTTCCTTGTTCTATGAAGTCCCTCCTTCAGAAATACGTAACGAGTTCTGATTGTGCCAGCGGTTCCTGTGTTGTGATTCGACAGCAGCTTAGCGCATCTTGCCCGGAAAGTCACGCCTCTTACCATAACGTGGAGATGCACGCGCTCAGTGTTATTGTAAACATGTCTTTAATTTTACCCTATCAATTTGAGCCGGAATCAGACCCGGTGATTGGACTGCGGGATGAAAATAACAGCGTTTCGACGACATGGCGACAAACACACTCTACAAACGCAACTCTTGTGTATTCCTGTGGGCGGAGGTTAGTCAAAAAAACTGTTTTAGTGACGTCATTAAAGAAGGAAGTAGAGGGATGTAGTCCAAACTGGCCGTTCGATGTAGGCGACTTCTGTTAAATAAAATATCTCGCTTGGCATTGAACTTTGAGCTTTAACATTTTACAGATTTTATTTATACTCTAACAACAACATTACACACTAACTAAAGTTTGAAACATGGGATCACGAAGAACGGGACCTTTAAGGGATAAAAATTATTGACTACAGGGGGACTTTAAATACTCTCCTCCCATAAATTTAGCATCTGAAAGGGAAACTCCTACAAATGCATATGCAATAAGGTCAGCCGCAAAAATAACTCCTGCCGACACCTTTTCAGCAATAAATTTTCATTGCGTTTCTTTAGTAAATCCTGACAGTAGTTTTTAAGTGTTTGCACTGGCGCAAGCTGTTAGTAAATGTTTGTTTACTTTTATATTACATTATTTTCTATTATAAATTTTATTTTTTAAATATTTTCCATTATATACTTTTTATATTTTTAATATATTATGATGTGCCTTACTAGACCATAAATACTCTTATTATTATTCATAAATACAAACATCTTGACAAGTTTTTTTTATTTTATGCATTGGACATTGAACATCTTGAAAATTGGAGTATTTTATAATATTGATCTTGGCACCATTTGATAAAAGCAATAAGTCATGCATTACAGTGATTATGGTTAAGGGAGTTTAGACCTCTTCTGTTTTACCTCTTCACCCTTTTACCTAAGGTAAAATCAATGTAATGTACAATGAATATATAAGGAACCGCTATTGGTCTCACCTCGTCAGAATGTGTTTCAGGCACCAGCAGATCCTCTGGTTTGGTTTCCTCCTCAGATAAAGACGTCTGCTCTCTGCTCTCTGTGTGTTTATAGGAGTTCTGTGGACTGGAAGCTTCAGGTTCAAGCCCGATCAGGTCATCCACATTTACCTGATCTCCATGTGGTTCTTGGGATCCAGGATCATTGGACTTTGATTCTGGCTGTAGACTGTGGTCAGGAGCAGCGAGAGGTTCTCTGGATGGAGACGGTGTTGAGGAACGTCTCGTCCCGGTTCCCCATCTTCGTGGTTTCACTGAAAAGTCGTCGTAAAGCACTTCGGTGAGTTGAGGTGAGACGGCGGAGACGAGAGTCGGAGACGCTGCCGGTTCCTCCGCGTTAAATGATATTAAATCATAACTCGTAGGAACTTCCTCCTGCAGTCTCTCTACTGATTTAGACGCTTCCATCTCCATCTGTTTCTTCAGTCTTTCTTCTTCTTCTCTCTGTCTCTGTTCTTCCATTCTTTTTCTTTCTTCAGTTTCTCTCTCTTTCCTTATTCTCTCCATTTCTCTTTCTTTTCTCAGTCTTTCTTCCTCTTTCTGTCTCTCCATCTCCTGAATTCTTCGTCTCTCTTCTTCCATTTCTCTCTCTTTCTTTAACCGCTCTTCTTTTTCTCGTTCCTGTTTCAATCTTTCCTCCTCCTTCAGTCTCTCTTCTTCTATTTCTTTCTTTATTCTCTCCATTTCTCGCTCTTTTCTCAGTCTTTCTTCCTCTTTCTGTCTCTCCATCTCCTGAATTCTTCGTCTCTCTTCTTCCATTTCTCTCTCTTTCTTTAATCGCTCTTCTTTTTCTCGTTCCTGTCTAAGTTTTTCCTCTTTTTTCTGTCTCTCCATTTCCTGAATTCTTTGTCTTTCTTCTTCCATTTCTTTTTCTTTCCTTATTCTCTCCATTTCTCGCTCTTTTCTCAGTCTTTCTTCCTCTTTCTGTCTCTCCATCTCCTGAATTCTTCGTCTCTCTTCTTCCATTTCTCTCTCTTTCTTTAACCGCTCTTCTTTTTCTTGTTCCTGTTTCAATCTTTCCTCCTCCTTCAGTCTCTCTTCTTCCATTTCTTTTTCTTTCCTTATTCTCTCCATTTCTCTTTCTTTTCTCAGTCTTTCTTCCTCTTTCTGTCTCTCTAACTCCTGAATTCTTCTTCTCTCTTCTTCCATTTCTCTCTCTTTCTTTAACCGCTCTTCTTTTTCTCGTTCCTGTCTCAATCTTTCCTCCTCTTTCAATCTCTCTTCTTCTATTTCTTTCTTTATTCTCTCCATTTCTCTTTCTTTTCTCAGTCTTTCTTCCTCTTTCTGTCTCTCCATCTCCTGAATTCTTCTTTTCTCTTCTTCAATTTCTCTCTCTTTCTTTAACCGCTCTTCTTTTTCTCGTTCCTGTCTCAATCTTTCCTCCTCTTTCAATCTCTCTTCTTCTATTTCTTTCTTTATTCTCTCCATTTCTCTATCTTTTCTCAGTCTTTCTTCCTCTTTCTGTCTCTCCATCTCCTGAATTCTTCTTTTCTCTTCTTCAATTTCTCTCTCTTTCTTTAACCGCTCTTCTTTTTCTCGTTCCTGTCTCAATCTTTCCTCCTCCTTCAGTCTCTCTTCTTCCATTTCTTTTTCTTTCCTTATTCTCTCCATTTCTTGCTCTTTTCTCAGTCTTTCTTCTTCTTTCTGTCTCTCCATCTCCTGAACTCTTCGTCTCTCTTCTTCCATTTCTCTCTCTTTCTTTAATCGCTCTTCTTTTTCTCGTTCCTGTCTCAATCTTTCCTCCTCCTTCAGTCTCTCTTCTTCCATTTCTTTTTCTTTCCTTATTCTCTCCATTTCTTGCTCTTTTCTCAGTCTTTCCTCCTCTTTCTGTCTCTCCATCTCCTGAATTCTTCTCCTCTCTTCTTCCATTTCTTTTTCTTTCCTTATTCTCTCCATTTCTTGTTCTTTTCTCATTCTTTCTTCCTCTTTCTCTCTCCCCAACTCCTGAATTATTCTTCTCTCTTCTTCCATTTCTTTCTCTTTCTTTAGTTTCTCCTGTCTCAGTCGTTCCTCCTCCATCTGTCTCTCTTTTTCTTCTTCAGTCCTCCTTTTCTCCTCTTCGATCTGTCTCTCTCTTTCCAACCTCTCTTGCTCTCGTTGTCTCTCCTTTTCCTTTTCGGCCTGTCTCCTCCTCTCCTCCTCTTTTCTTTCTTCTTCAAGTCTTCTCTTCCATTCTTCCTCTTGCTTTTTTCTTTCTTCCATCTGCCTTTGTTTTTCCTCTTCTTGTTTTCTCTCTTCCTCTTGCTGTTTCTGGATTTCTTTTGCCTTCCTCTCCTCCTCCAAAAGTCTTTCCTTTTCCTGCTGCTGTCGTTCTTTCTCTAACTGCTCATCTTTTCTCTGTTTTTCTTCTTCTTCCTTTCGCTTTTTCTCCGCATCTATGCTTATCCCAACCCTTCGGTAAACAGGAACATCGACATTGTTCTCTTTGTCCTCTTCAACTCCATCATCTTCCTTTTCTTCTGCAATCTCCACACCAGAGTTCTTGATTTCTGTTGTATTTGGTGGTTTCTCTGTTGCTGAATCTGCAGGTCTTTCAGATGATCTCTCATTCATCTTCTCAAATGGTGGACTGCAAATATAAGAGTTTGGAAATATGTTACAGCTTTGAAAGTAAGGTCAGAAACAGATGTAAGTATGCATACTTAACATTACTGCCAACATTTTCATTGCCCCACTACAAAATGCTAAAAAATAATGAGTATTCAACAATATCTGTGTTAGACAGTGTAGAAAACTTCACATGTAAACATAGCAGAAAACCAAACGTTTGAGTTTGCAAAATAGCTACACGATTCCAGATAAACTGCAAATCACTTTTTATGCTTAGAATAGAGATGACAAATGTAAATGTTAGGCTACTAAATGAAATAACATGTAATTTACTAGCAGTTCTGACAAAATGTTCTTTGCTTCAGACTGTTTTAAACACTTAAACAAAAAGTTGGAAGTATGTGAAACAAAATATGGAAATATGCATGGAAAAATGTAAATTGACATTGTGTCAATTATTTATTTAAAAGTTTTAAAGCATTAGCATTTTTGAATGAATATATTGGTATATACAGTGCTTATCAAAAGTATTAGACCACCTGTCATTATAAAGTGAAAACTAGGAATCTGTCAAAAAGTTGTTTAAAACTAAAAAATGTATTGCCATTTATTAGGCAAATAACAAACTGAAACAACTAAATAGTCTTTATTCATACATAACAATAAAAAAATATATTTATTTTATTTTTATTTTGTATGGCCTCCTTTGGCCTTGCATTCTTGCTGGCACTGTTTTAATGTACTACAGTCCACAGTCTATGTGGTTATTGACTTCCAAGTAGTTTCTATTTCTATATAAAGACTTGCTTTTGATGAAACTCTTGTGCAATCTATCTTTGAATCCATTAAAGGTGCCATCGAATTGAAAATTGAATTTACCTCAGCATAGTTGAATAACAAGAGTTCAGTACATGGAAATGACATACAGTGAGTTTCAAACTCCATTGTTTCCTCCTTATATAAATCTCATTTGTTTAAAAGACCTCCGAAGAACAGGCGAATCTCAACATAACAGTCGGGATCATTAATATGTACGCCCCCAATATTTGCATATGCCAGCCCATGATTGAGGCATTACACAAGGGCAGTCAGTATTAACGTCTGGATGTGCACAGCTGAATCATCAGACTAGGTAAGCAAACAAGAACAATAGCAAAAAATGGCAGATGGAGCAATAATAACTGATATGATCCATGATTACATGATATTTTTAGTGATATTTGTAAATTGTCTTTCTAAATGTTTCGTTAGCATGTTGCTAATGTACTGTTAAATGTGGTTAAAGTTACCATCGTTTTTTACTGTATTCACGGAGACAAGAGCCGTTGCTATTTTCATTATTAAACACTTGCAGTCTGTATAATTCATAAACACAACTTCATTCTTTATAAATCTCTCCAACAGTGTGTAATGTTAGCTTTAGCCACGGAGCACTATCAAATTCATTCAGAATCAAACGTAAACATCCAAATAAACACTATACTTACACGATTAGACATGCTGCATGATGAACACTTTGTAAAGATCCATTTTGAGGGTTATATTAGCTGTGTGAACTTTGTTTATGCAATGATAGAGTCGAGAGCTCAGGAGGGGGCAGAGAGCGCGAGCAATTAAAGGGGCCGCAGCCTGAATCGGCGCATTTCTAATTATGCCTCAAAATAGGCAGTTAAAAAAATTAATTAAAAAAAATCTATGGGGTATTTTGAGCTGAAACTTCACAGACACATTCAGGGGACACCTTAGACTTATATTACATCTTGTAAAAAAACGTTCGATGGCACCTTTAAATCCCAACAATAATTATATTTTAGCATTATAAACATGTGACTTACCCATACTGGTGTGGATTAACCATTACAGAAACATGAAAAATTATTTTGGTAATAACCAATATTGTTAGTTTAGGGCAGCAGTGGCACACACCTTATATACTGTATATATCCACATACATACAGTACACTCACTTACAGTGATATAAACTATACAGCAAATCTCAGCTGCCTGATTTTTTTTTATTTCATTGAAAAATGTAACTATATTATTGCCCAGCTCTATGAAGTTGGATAAGCATGTCCAACTTTTTGAAGGAGAAAAGAGAGAATGCAGGCTAACCTTTTAGGAGCACCAGTGGACGTCAAGCTCAGATTCTGGATTCTCTGTTTAATGTCAATAGATATTTCAGCAGGTGTGATGTCTGTTTTGGTGAAGTTGTCCCTGCGCTGAGATGCTGCAGATCGATCGAAGAGGAGGCTGATCCGTCTTTTAATGCTGCCTCCACCAACCTCCTCATCTCCTTCCTCTTCTTTCTCCACCGGAGGCTTTGAAGGCATGGACACTGCTGAAGGAGAATGTGGCGGCCCTTCTTTCTCTGTCTTGCTCTTCACAGTGTTAACCTCCTGCTGGGGCTGAGACGGTGACTCGAACTTGGAGGTCAGCTGCATGGAGAGACGATTTCGAGCTGGCCAGCATCGTGAAGGCACTTTGACGTCTGCCTCAGTGTTGTCGGCTTCTCCTTGTGACTTCTGGTTGAGATTCTTTTGATCTTGAGAACCCAAGGATTTTGCTCTGCTCCTGTGCTGAACTTTCTTTATATCTTCAGCGGTTACGTCAGGCTTTGAGTTTGGACCAGTTATGTCAGGACTCTTAGTAAGTTCTGGTTTAGGCTTAGCCTGTAAGTCAGGTTTTGGGCTGAGTGGGACGGGTTTAGGAGCTGCACTTCGATCAGACCCATTTACAGTGCCATTTGAGTCTGATGTTTCTAGACCACCAGCATCCAACAGAGTATCTGTGGTATTCAAAAAGGTTTCAGAAGAGGCGGCTCGATTGAGCTGTCTGTTGAAGTTGGTTTTTGGGGCCCGGATCGGGCGGACAGTTGCATTCCTCTGCAGGGAAAATGGTTTGGGTATGAGGTGGGGTTTTGGGCCAAACGCTGGCTTCTCTGTGTCTCCTGGGAGTGCCGAGGCTGAATCTGAAGGTTTGTCTGGGTTAATGAGCGATTGGCCCATTTCCCTTGTGGTCGCCTCCACCCATGCAGCCATGGCTACTCACTGCACCTGGATGGGAAAACAAAAGAGAAACACCCCTGTGGGATCTCAGTGGTATAAACATACATCTTTAGGATGTTACTATAAACATGCTTGTAAGAGATTGACATGTTTAAAAATACCATGACAAAAATATATCTGAGTGAATCAGTTGGGTGGACCAATGATTCAACGATCCATTCATAAAGAGAGCCATTAGTAATACATGTGCAGTGTTGGTGCTAACACATTACAAGTAACTTCAGTTATGTAATCAGATTACTTTTTTCAAGTAACTAGTAAAGTAATGCATTACTTTTAAATTTGCAAAAAAATATCTGAGTTCTGATAAGTAATGCACGTTGTTTTCCCATGTATTGACTAACAGCTCTCCTGTCCCCATGTTGGGGGAAATCATGAGTAAGTGCAGAGGCATTGTGTGTGAACACATTTACATTTAGTTCTAGACTAAATGTGAGCATTTACTCATTTTGCTTGCACAAAAACAGAGTCTGTATTCCTCAAAATGAATAAAAAACAGTGAAATGCAAACTCAGAATATTGCACAAACCTGCAATAATTAAATATATTAAATTAAACAAGTATACTTTATGTATTTAAACTTACTTTATTACCAATGTCTTTGCTGCTGACCTTCAATGATCCAATTCAACCATACTAATAAGCAAATATTACTTTAGAAAAACATCACATTTCCTTCAGCCTGAAGTTTATCCATTTCACTTTTGGTGTGAAAGGGCTTTTACTTTGGCCAAAAATAGAACCTTTTTTTGTTGTTATTAAAAAACAAACAAGCAAGCCCAGCCTAGGTGAGAATAAGTAAAGCAAAAGTAACTAACGCAGTTATTTACTTTTTTAGAGAGTAACGTAGTATTGTAATGGATTACATTTAAAAGTAACTTTCTTCAACACTGTACACGATTAATTGTAAATAAACAGAGTTTTCATTTTTGGGAGAATTATCCCCAAAATTATTATCAAATATTCAATTCGAACACACCTATTACTTAATTCCTGAATGAATCAGCCGTTTTAGCTAATCGAATGAATGAATGACTCAATGACTTACCCGTTTAGACATTTACTGCCACCTACTGGCATTTAGAGTACTATTTACCTACTATTTAGAGTATAATTTCATTAAAAAAAAAAAAATTCATATTTTGGGAATAGTTTGGCCAAAAATGAAACTTCTCTCGTGTCAATTCAAACCTGTATGACTTTCTTTCTTTTGCTGAACATAAAAGAAGATATTTTGAAGAATTTGTAACCAAACTGTTTTTGTCTGTAAATATATCGAAATACCAACTTAGATGCAGATTCTGAATAAAATCATGGCCATTGTAGTCATTGTATAAATTCTATGTTGAATCAAATAAAATATGTATTTCTAAAACTACTTTTTTGTAATATCTATTTGTTACTTTTCTCATTTAACACAATAATGACTTTAAATGATCTTTTGGGGGTAATTTCTCAGCTGAATTTGATGTGTGATTAATTTACGATGAATTATCATGTAACTGCACACGTTGAGAATCCAGTGGAAATTGCGTACCATCCATGGTACCATGGTGTATTATTTTTTGGATACCCTAAAGGATTTACTTGAAAATTTTAGGCAAGTGTGTAACAGGATTGTCATGAAAATCTGTAGGTTAAATGCCAGCCATAAGAAAAGTTTGTTAATAATTATTAGATAGGGATGTCTGTTCCCTTTTCAAATTAGGTGGTATTGCATTTATGTTTCCTCCTAAAGCTTCTTTTTCCCAAACATTGTGTTTGATCACTTCAGTGGCTAGCTAAGAAAAAAAAGCCAAGAACTATGAGGAAACGTCTGAACATCAATATAAATGCTGTACAAGTCAGATAAGGAAAGTGTTATGTAATGCCCATGAAGTGGTCGAAGGTTTTTGGCTTGTTTAATCAATGTGCACTCTGGAAAGATTTGTTTGTATGTTCTCTGTCTGCTGTTCTGATTTAGAAAGTAAATAAAGTTACTTAGCAGACAATTTAATGCGTCATGCAGCATTTTTGCTTTCAGTACGCTTATGCTGTAATCTTGTCGCATCGCACCTGGTTTGGACTTTAGATTAGCTGGTTAGTTTTACCAGTTAGTTAGTATTGGTGGATGCAGATACAAAATAATAAGAAAAATATTATAAATAATATTAATTAATAAATTAATTTAATACAAGATATTTTCTCTGAAAAAAAATCTTATTACATCATCCAAATTTGCTTCTCAAGTAAATTAACATTTTGTGCTAAGAATGTTAAACAAGACAAAATGTTGATTAAGAAAATTAGTTTTTACAGCATAAAGGACCATTCACACACTATAACTATAAAGATAACTATATTAGCGTTCACACCAGTCAGTGGATGATATTGTTCTTTTTATTATAAACACGCGCTGCAGATTTGTCGTCTGCTACTTTAAATGCTTGAGCTCTGAAAGCAGGATGGATTCTGATTGGCTGTCAAAAATAGTATTGAAAGTGATTCCAACTATCTTGTTTCTCTGTGCTGTTACCGTCATAGTTGTGGTGTGGACTCTGCTATTCTCTTTTATTTAGAACGATTTTTAGAACTACATCATTATCATTATCAATTTTGTTGTAGTTATTGCTCTTGGTGTGAACAGGCCTTAAAGGGTTAGTTCACCCAAAAATGAAAATTCTGTCATTAATTACTTGTGTCATTTCAAACCTGTAAGACCTTCATTCATCTTTGGAACACAAACTGCCAAAGTCACGCCCCCCAGTGGTGAACAATTGAAATTTTGAAATGTTTCGAAACACTTGTTTACTGAAATCACGTGACTTTGAAACTTCATGAAGCAGTGTTTTGAAATCACCCATCACTAGATATTGTTGAATAAAGTCGTTATTTAGTTTTTTTGGCGCACAAAAAATAGTCTCGTCACTTCGTAACATTAAAGGAACACTCCACTTTTTTTGAAAGTAGGCTCATTTTCCAACTCCCCTAGAGTTAAACAGTTGAGTTTTACCATTTTCGAATCCATTCAGCCAATCTCCGGGAATGGCGGTACCACTTTTAGCATAGCTTAGCATAGTTCATTGAATCTGATTAGACCGTTAGCATCTCGCTCAAAAATGACCAAAGAGTTTCAATATTTTTCCTATTTAAAACTTGACTCTTCTGTAGTTACATCGTGTACTAAGACCGATGGAAAATGAAAAGTTGTGATTTTCTAGGCCGATATGGCTTGGAACTATACTGTCATTCCGGCGTAATAATCGAGGAACTTTGCTGCCGTACCATGAGTGCAGCAGGCGCAATGATATTATGCAGCGCCTATGACCCCCTATTTGCACAAAGAGTGTGCCTTGCAACCATGGAGACATTTGTGAGAGACTCTGCGTAATTTCATTGCGCCTGCTGCACCCATGGTACGGCAACAAATTTCCTTGATTATTACTCCGGAATGAAAGTATAGTTCCTAGCCATATCGGCCTAGAAAATCAGCAACTTTTCATTTTCCGTCGGTCTTAGCACACGATGTAACTACAGAAGAGTCGAGTTTTAAATAGGAAAAATATCAAAACTCTTTAGTCATTTTTGAGCGAGACGCTAACGGTCTAATCAGATTCAATGAACTATGCTAAGCTATGCTAAAAGTGGTACCGCCAGACCCAGAGATCGTCTGAATGGATTCGAAAACGGTAAAACTCAACTGTTTAAGTGTAAAAAGTGGAGTGTTCCTTTAAGGTTGAACCACTGTAGTCACATGAACTGTTTTAAATATGTCTTTAGCCCCTTTCTGGGCACTGAAAGTGTTAACTATCTCACTGAGCCATCGGATTTTATCAAAAATATCTTAATTTGTGTTCCGAAGATGAACGAAGGTCTTACGGGTGTGGAACGACATGAGGGTGAGTAATTAATGACAGAATTTTCATTTTTGCTGAACTAACCCTTTAAAGGGATAGTTCACCTAATCATCATTTACTCACCCTCAAGTTGTTCAAAATCTGTGTAAACAAAGGAAGATATTTTGAAGAAAGTTTAACCAGGCCGCTTTGGGGTGCCATTAACTTCCATAGTAGGAAAAAAAAATTCTATGGATATCAGTAGTGCCCCAGACATGTTCAGTTTTCCACATTCTTCAAAATATCTTCCTTTGTGTTCAGCAGAACAGAGAAATTTATACAGGTTTGAACCAACTTCAGGGTGATTAAATGATGACAGAATTTTAATTTTGGGTACTTTTGAACTATCCCTTTAAATAGAAGAAAAATCATTATATTTGTAGTATGTTTTTCACCAGTGCAACTTCCCAATAAAGCAAAGATGGCAGCATGCAGGTTGTATTTCTGTTGCTGTATGTGCCAGTGGAAATGCTATTCCTGCTAACAGAGATCTGAATGAATGAATGAACACTTCAAAGCAGCCATAAACACATGAAATCAGTGCACTCTGGGAAAGGCCAATCCAGTTGGTTTAGCTCTGTGAGGCCATGTTACTCTGGTTGGGCTAGATTTTTAAGTTTCTCCATCTAACTAGAGTTACTGGAACATGAAGCGACTAGACGTTTCTCTGCAGGCTATTTGTTACACACCCTGTGTGACCCACAATAAATGACCAGCATCACTCCCTCCTGATGTTTGACACTGATATCATCAGTCTGCATGCAGACAAACACCATCCACATGGAGAAATTTCTCACTTACAACAAGCTGCAATAGCCTGAAGTGAACTGGAGCAATCTGAATGTTGACATTTCGAAATCGTTGCCAATATTCTCTTATCATTGTGCAAAACTCACAGTGCAAAACAAGTGGTTTAGAGCCTGGCTTGTTGTAAGTGTTTAGGACAAAATCCCTCCTAAGACTGGAAACCAAGTTAGGCAAAGATGAGTTATCTTCCTGTTCTTTCAGACTCTTATAAAGAAAATCCTTCAGGTCAAAACACTGAAACATTATCCACAGGTGGAAGAAAATGCTCACTTCTCATATTTTGGCTTGGCATAAATCTGTCTTGGTTGAACAAACCGGTCCAACAGCAAGTCAGTACTGTCAGATGAGATGTATAGCCGGACAAAATATGTGATACTCAAAATATATTGTAATGCTAATGGATGACAGATGGAGTCAGCAGCAAAGCCAGGTTATCAGACAATCCCTTATTGGTATCAATTGGAATTATGCAAGATGTTTAGAATAATAGCTGCTAAATTCTTGTGGAAAATCAGAACAAGAATGTCCATCTCTTGCGGAGACACTAAATAAATTAGATTATTAATTATTAGATTAGATTATCCAGTCATTTTGACACTAATAAAATGAAGACCTTGTATACGGTCAAAAAAGTAAGCAGGTTCACAACATGTAGATCTGCAGAGTTTACACTCACCAAGAACATATGCAAATTATTATGCACAGATTTGCATGCTGAGCTTATTACATCCCAATGGACAGTGCATGTCCGGAAAGGAGCAATATAACTTTCTTTTGTTCATCAGTCAGGACAGGTTAAATATTACTTATTTACATGTCATGCTTTCCTGAATTTAAAATATATGCACAGTTCAAAGTAACTTTTTAGTTAATCTTTTCTAATAATCTTTACATATATGAATGTAGCTAAATGAGCTCTTGATTATATAACTTAATACGTTGTAATTATATAAAGTTATTGACTTATTAATGATTTTACATATATTAAAAAATAAAAATAAAAGCTTATATAACAGGGGCACAGTAACCTGCACCTGTTGGTAATAAGTAACTTATAAATAAGTGTCTCTTACAATGAACCATCTGTCTTTGAACCCTGTATAATTTCCAGCGGTGGAAAATACACACTTTTGTTGCAGTTTATACAGAATAATTAACAAAAATAAAGTAACAACATACTATTTGTTTACATTGGAGACAGAATGAATGTTATCATTAGCATACATAAATACGCAAATAAACAAGTTCAAACTATGTACATTTACCTGTATAGTGATAAAATTATTCCATAAGACTGTACATATAGATTCCAAGCTCAAATACACGTCCTTTTGGGTTATAGGTGTGCGCAAACTTTAAAGAAAGGAGGGCGGGTGGCAAATTTACAAATTCTACGGCGACTGCTTATCTCATGAATATTAATTTAACGTTACCTTCCGGGAGTGTCCACTCACGCAACCTGATTAATATTCATAACCAAGACAGCGACTGAGTATGATTCGTTTATTTTAGAACTGCACTGACTTTCAGCCAATCAGCTGAGCAAACGACACGTTACGTAATTAATATTCATGAGACAGGCCGGGAGGGACGTTTCCTGTCAACAGCACACGCAGCTGCGGTCTCGAGGTGTTGCGCGGGGCCACTCCTCTCATAAACGTGTTTCAACCGGAAAAACCAGTAGAGCTGAATGGAAGAATAAAGACACGGGTGTGTATAAAACACTGTATATGGTAGGAGACACAAATATAGCTACATGTTCAATTAAAACGCGTGGGATCTGATTGATTGGCTTGACGACAGCATACTGTTGTACAAACTTTCATTCAAAAGTTTCCGCCAAACTTTAACACCAATTAATTTTTTCTAAATGATTGGACAAACCATTTTTCCCATGGGGGGAAATCAGATATCCCCCAATCCCTTTCATTGAAAGGTCTGTACATTGTAGCATTTTAAAATTTAAGGTAGTGTTTTGTCAGCCAACATAAATGTTTGGCTTTATAAAGTATAGTTATTGTTTTCATCTACTGTTTTGCTGATTTCAGATGAAATATGGCTTGACATCTGTCCATATTCCTAATCTACCCATATTTCAATGAGAGTAGACAATATTAAAGGATTAGTTCACTTTCAAATTAAAATTTCCTGATAATTTACTCACCCCCATGTCATCCAAGATGTTCATGTCTTTCTTTCTTCAGTCGAAAAGAAATGAAGGTTTTTGATGAAAACATTCCAGGATTTTTCTCCTTATAGTGGACTTCAATGGCCTCCAAATGGTTGAAGGTCAAAATTACAGTTTCAGTGCAGCTTCAAAGAGCTTTAAACGATACCAGGCGAGGAATAAGGGTCTTATCTAGAGAAACCATTACTCATTTTCTAAAAAAAATTAAATTTTATACATTTTAACCATAAATGCTCATCTTGAACTAGCTCTCTTCCTCTTCTTCTCTATTAGAATTCCAGCAGTGTAGACACTGCAAAGTTTTAACTAAATTGTCATATACAATATGCTAGTGCAAGTATATAACAATTAGTTCAAACTTTGACCTGTGGAGGGCAGTAATACAAATTCCTTTTCGACTGAAGAGAGAAAAAATTTACTTAATTTCTTTTCGACTGAAGAGAGAAGGACATCTTGGATGACATGGGGGTGAGTAAATTATCAGGAAATTTTAATTTGAAAGTGAACTAATCCTTTAATTTTATCTGTATTTTTTTATTGTTATATTTGGTGAACCATACGCAAAGGACATCAGCAGCATTGTTGTTAATTTAACTAAGCATCTATGTTGTGAACATCTACATTTGCTGTGACAACATTTAGATAGTTAGACTTTGGTCAAATGTAAACTTTGTATAGGTTTGCAGTATAATATCTTACTAGAGTACAACGATTATGAATATCTATACTGTTAACAATAACAGTTGGCACATTGAGCAACAAAATCTGTATCTGGGCCAAAGGGAATTATATGATTTATATGCAACCCAGTGAACCTGACTAATTTAAAACTATAGGCCTATGAAACTATCACAAATTCATGTTTATAGTACAGTCAGTGCATGTTCAATATATTTACCCCTTTATTGCTGCTGTGTATAAATTGACAGATGATTTTTCCCCTTGGTGACAGGGAAGTCAGGGAAATGAAACAAATAACAAACCAAGAATGTATACAGGAAACACAAAGGGACTAGTGCACTAGATGCATCAAATAAATGTAGCACTTGCATGTCAACCTATAGATTCATGATCGGTGGGTATGCATGTGAGTTAAAGGATTAGTCCACTTTCAAATAAAATTTGAAAAAATTATGTATGTCCTAAGCCAAGTTCGGTCCTAGAGAGCCGCTGTCCTGCTGAGTTTAGCTTCAACCTCAATCAAACACACCTGAACAAGCTATTCAAGCTCTTCAGGATTACTAAGGCTATAGGCAGCTGAAGGTTTTTTTTCAGGGTTGGAGCTAAACTCTGCAGGACAGCGGCTCTCTAGGACCGAACTTGCCTGGCTTAGGACATACAGCGTAAGCTTTTTGAAGAATACAGAAAGCGGAAGCATGTGCAAGGCGATCATTTGTGTTTATAAACCATATACAGTTGTATTTTTTTCCGAAAATGACCGATTGTTTCGCTATAAGACCCTTATTCCTCGTCTGGTATCGTTTAAAGCCCTTTGAAGCTGCACTGAAATTGTAATTTTGACCTTCAACCGCTTGGAGGCCATTGAACTCCACTATAAGGACAATAATCCTGGAATGTTTTCATCAAAAACCTTAATTTCTTTTCAAATGATGAAAGAAAGACATGGACATCTTGGATGACATGGGGATGAGTAAATTATCAGGAAAATTTTATTTGAAAGTGAACTAATCCTTTAAAGGCACAATATTTAAGATTTTTTGGATAAAAATATTCAAAAACCACTAGACCAGTGTTATATATTTTGTTGACTTGTGTACATACATTATCCCAAATGTTTCCAGAAATGTTTAAATCCAGAGAAGTAAGCTATTTTAACCAGGACACGGACCATGTCCGTGCGTCGCCTATCAATGACATCATACCCACGTTACCCTCGATTTCCGGTTTTATTGTAGAAACAATGGAAACACCAAAGACGCTTTAATATATTATATCTTTTATTAGACAAGTGAACAACTGTTTGCATACATTTATAGACAGAAAACACTCATGTTATATAACTCAACACGTTTAGTCTTATTGTTTGAATCTCGTTTTCTTGATTACACTAATATGATATTCTAATATTGATCTAGTTTACTACAGTGTGCAACAAGTGTCTCATAGCAGTCGCTGAGTAATCGCACAGAGTAAAGGCCCTTTCACACCGAATGCGAAACGATTGTTCATCTTCTACTAATTCACGCCTGCACACTAGGTGGCGCCAACCAACAATGCATTTGTCCTCATGTATGTGTCTCGTATATGGCTTTAACATTGTTCGCTGCATAATATACAGCGTTAAATTAAGATCAATAAAGTTTGGTACTACATTAGAAACCCAAACTATGTAATGCTTACAAAAATACATTTTAAAATATAATTAGAGGTACAATTAGCATCAAGCTACATTTCAAAATGTATGATTATTAATGTCTTTGCTCAAAATGCACTTTAAACCATCATCGAGTTATTGTAATAACCTCTGATTATGATCTAAAGTGGGTTTTGATTCAATAATGGCTTTTTGCTTTCTTTGTACGTTTAAGAATGGACTGAACGCTAAATCTGCTTATCATTTGTCATAAAAATCCTTTATTATTGTTATAAAAATACCATGAGCTGCATAAAAAACAGAAAACATGTCGTCATAATCATATTATGCTTATTAATCTCAAAAAAAGTTGTCCATATGACTTTTGTGCTTTATCAAAGGTATTCTAAAGTAATATGATAGATTTGTATGAGGAACGGAATGTAATTTAAGTCATTATCTACTGAAGATCTTCTCCTCCATCACAGTTTTTAAATCTCATTAGTGCTCAGTTAATTTTAAGTATTTTAGTATCCACCGTTCCCAGGTTTAACGTGTGTTAATCACACCCACTGAACCGAATACAGGAGAGAAACACTCTTTGCTTTGTTTGAAGAGAAACACATTCTGGTAAATCACTTGTTTTCACAACAACAGGATGATAATACCGTCAGGACTTCCTCTTTTTACACCTCCCAGACAGTTTCAGATACCAAGAGTGCCATAAACACTGAGTGATAATGTACAATGGGGCTAAAGGCTCCCTGGGGTAAAATTTTATTTTATTTTCCTCTAAACCACTAGATGGCACAAAAACTTTCTGTGGCATTTTCCAAAACATCCGCTTTTCAAGATGCTTCGGCTGATCCCTGACGCGATCGCTGGCAGCAATGCAAAGTTGATTCTGTGCTAATTTGATCTAATATTGTATGTTTTTTTAAAAAATGTTGTATATTTAAGTACCAAATGAGAATCACTAAAATTATTGAATATATTTTGAGACAAAGGTCTTCTTAATGATTTTCAGTTTTGTTCAAGCAACAGTTTTTCAATAACGGAAGAATATGTGGCATTAGGGGCCCAATAATTAACCTGATGATAAACAGCTGGTTGACTTTTCCATTTGTTGACATGACATGGTTAGATTCAGATGGTAAATATCATATATTAAGTTGGGTTTCCACCTTAGAGATAATCACCATATTTATAATGAAACCATCCTATTTAAAAATATGATACATATCATATAATGAAATAAAATTAATTGTTACTACTGTAAATCTATGTTAAATATTATGGACTCTCCTTCAATGCTTTCAGAATCTTTACTTTCTAAAAATAATTTTGTTTCTGTATTTTTTAAACATATTTTTATATTAACATTTTAATGACAGTGAATTTATGGAACAAAAATGAATTTTTTTATTTAGCAAAATAAACAGAAAATAGTACAAACTTTACGAAAGTGATTGTTTTGAACAAGTATTTACTTAGACATTATTAAAAACATTATTTTAGTGAAAGTATTTGTATACCTTTTGCCCCATACTGGTTTTGCCCCATGTTTCTGTGGTAAAAGGCCCCCCTCATCACCTCATACATTTATACAATTTTTAAACAAAATAAACCACTTTTATGATTTATTTTCACTAGGGCTGTCAAAATAACGCATTCATTTAGATTAATTAATCTGAGAAAAAATAACGTGTTAAAAAAAATAACGCAGAGTAATCTATTCCGTATGGACCTTTGAACCTGGAGCTGTTCTAGCCACCATTCGACTGTAAAATGAAGGAGGGAGACGACTGCTGCGCTGACGGACAGAACGAGCATAGCTCCTCCCTCGTGCGCGTGAGCTCTCTCTGTCTTCAAAGTAAGCACCGTCTTTGCACTCTCTCTACCTCACACATAATAATCTAAATCAACTGACACAATTCTAAAAGTTCGGAAGACTGAATCCATGTTTCATGAGGCGCATTCGGAGAATGTTTTTCCTGAATAACCGCTGGGTGTGAATAGTGCTCAAAAGAACGTCACCTCATCTTCTCTGACAGGCGCCCTGCACGTGCAGCTGACATAAACCACACTTTCAGTAAACAAAAAGAAAATCCTATCCAGTGGTGAAGTGTTTTCTGTGTTGACAAATCTTTTGCGATGTCCTAATAACAGTCGCGATTCGCACGCAACGCGTCAACGTCCGCTAATGTCCGATTCACGACCTAATGACTCATTTGAACAGATTCATTTTAATGAATCATGACAACAACTGATCTGTCCACACGGTCTATAATGAATAATTTACTCGAACAACTCTGAAATGAGAACATAAGTGTGCTTACCCCATTTAGCAAGAGTGGTTAGTAAAATCCACAATATTTTCAGGTTATTTAAATGACAGTGTGTAGTAAATTAGGCCTACCTATAAAATCAGTTAGTTTAGACTGGAGTGAGGTGAAACCAGAACAAAGCAAGTTGTTGTTAGCTAGGTGCATTCAGTTGTTTATGGTAGAAAATTATATCATTAGTTAATATAACTTCTAAATGCTACTTTTTAATACTTTTTTCAGGTTTAGCAAAAAAGCATCTAAGCTATAAAATCACTTTTTTTTTTTTTTTTTTGCAAAAAGGGCAAGAAAGAATTACAGTGAGAGTGACGGGTACTTTATTGTCAGTATCGGGCTCGCAGATCACGTGGGTAGTAGGGCACTTTTTACTGTTTGTGTGGATGACCATGTCTGTCACCACTGAAGACCATTTTTGACCCAGGAAAAACCCTGCATTGATTCATTTGAATTGAAATATTTAATACTTTCACAGCAAAAATTATGTATGCGATTAATTTAGATTAATTAATCAAAGAGTATGTAATTAATTAGATTAAAATTTTTAATCGATTGACAGCCCTAATTTTCACACAAAATCTGTTGCTCCATAAATTTTCAAAACAAACATATTTTTTCTGCAGTCATATATGGGAGAAAGAATAGTGAAAAGCACATTGTATCCTATAACAAATCAAAATAATTCCACTTCCTGTCAAGAGGGTTATTATCATATTATTATCATAATCACATACTTAGTATTATCACATAAACATAGAAAGTGAACGTGACTCGGCCTATGAAATCACATTTCAGGAGCAGTTTCGCCGCGTCCCAATTCAGAGGCTGCATCCTTCAAAGGCCAATTGCATCACCACTGTTCAACGAAGGCTGTCCCAATTCAAAGGTTCCTCCAAATGTGTCTTTCATTTCCCACACAATGAAGGATACAACAGATGGATCCTTCGGGGCCTTGCGTACCCCAAATTGTATTGCACGTCCAGTACAAACATTACTGCCACTCATCAACGGCAGCTGTCACAGTTGCTAGTCGAAAAGAGCAATCCTCCGTAGGCTAGACCGTCCCATTTAACAACGCTCGGTCCGACCTTCTCTGCCTTCCAAGGATGCAGCCTCTGAATTGGGACACAGCTTATGTGTGGGGTTAAATGAGGTTATGGACTTCACTGCCTTTTTCTTCTTCTGATTTCTTTGTTATGCTTGCTGACATCTGGTGGAAAGTGTTTGCTACTGCGGTTGAGTTTTCCTCTACAGATCCCTTAGTCTTAGTGGATGGAAACAAAGCAGGATCCCGTTAAACATAAAACAAAGGACTTGAATTTAAGCCTGGCCTATAATATCATGTGTATAGTACCATAACCTTAGTCGTATATTTACGTACCTTTTGATGCTTAACATATTGCAAAGCCATTAAAATAATAATTATTGGTGTGCAGAGCCATGTAAACTTGTATATTTTATTTTACTGAATACATTTAGTGTAGGATGACAGAATTTTAACTTTAATCTTAACTTTTTCTTTAGTTGTAATTTACGTAATGTATTTTCATTTCATAGACTTTTTTCAAAATAGTTGAGCTTAAACATTTATTGGCAAACACACAATTTGTGACCTCTGATTTAAGCTTTTGACATGGTTTGATATTTTATGTCAGGTTGCATGATTTTGTTTTTTGGATGGCAGCATAATTAGGTGCGATAGGTGCGGTTTCCTCCCCGTGCTCGTGTTACCTGTACGCCACACCCAGTGATCACAACTGATAGCCTCCATTATTTGTTTGATCAATTTTTTTTATGACATCCTGACAAAGGTCAGATGGGTGGAGTGGAGCCTTTCGATCCGTGACAGGGCATGTGCTTTCTGTTTTACTGTTGCTTTTGTGCGGATCTCATCGCCCTATTAATGTGTGCTAGTCCACTGCTGATATAAATAAATTAGGCATTGTTTGGATAACAGTACACTCTAAAAATGCTGGGTTAAAAACAACTCAAGTTGGGTTAAATATGGACAAACCCAGCGATTGAGTTAAATGTTTTACCCAACCTGCTGGCCAGTTTTATTTAACCCATTTATTGTTTAAAAATGACTTTACGGTTGGCTTAAAATTAACCCAAAATAGGTTGGAAATGAAAAATCAGACACATAATTACTAGAGGCAACAATAATAATCAAAAGGTGAACATTAATAAGCAATTTAATGTTTATTATTGAATTATTGTTTATTATACTTATTAATAAATGTTAATTTCCAACCTATTTTGCGTTCATTTTAAGTGAGCAATACAGTAATTTTTAAACAATAGTTGAGTTAAATAAAACTACCCAGCAGGTTGGGTCAAACATTTAACCCAACAGGGTTAAAAGAACCCAGTCGCTACACTCTAAAAAATAGCTGTAAAAAACAACAAGTTTACACAGTAAAATACCGTTTTCATTGAAACAGTAATATATAAAACCATGCATTCTGGGCAATTTTATTTGTCGTTTTTTTGTTGTTAAAATGACAAATATTACTCAATGCATTGTTTTTATGGTATATTACTTCTGTATATTACAATGCATTCTGGGTAACATTATTTGTCGTCAAATAGTACCCAGGATGCATTGTTTTTACAGTATATTACTGTTTCATTGGAAAACAGTATTTTACTGTGTAAATTCATTTTGGTTTTTTTTACAGCTTTTTTTTTTTTTAAGTGTGAGTTTGTCCATTTTTAACCCAACTTGGGTTATTTTTAACCCAGCATTTTTAGAGTGTATATATAGAGCATAATAACTATAATCGCTGAGAATGGCTGAAATGTTATTTTTAAATAATTCATTTATATACATTTTTTTTACATTTTCTGAAGAACTTGTGAGTGATGCTTGCCTTTGTGAAATTCAGGGTGTTGTCAGCCAGGGTATTACTATGTGGACGAAAAGGTATTGTAAGTGGTTGCTAGGGTATTCTGGATGGTTGCTAGGAGGTTGAAGAGCCCACTCTACACACCAAAATCATTTTACTACATGGCAGGTTAGAAAAAGATCCCTGTCCTTTGGATAAAAGCATCTGTACATGTGGCTGGAGCACATTCTGTTTGTGTTCAAAAGAGGGCGCCAGAGGAGAAGAGACTCCATTCAACTCAGTAGCTCCATCCATTGATTCCTCTGTGAATTTATCCAAATTTCATAAGTAAATTTAAGATACACGCGTTATAAATATGAGTTAACCCTAACATAATCTGAAAACCATAAATAGAACAGTTTATTGAACCTTTAGTCAAAATCTAAAAAAAAGTTGCATGTGTTTTTGTTGAATATCATATTTGATGCATCAGGCTCATATTGTTTGATATAGTGAGTATATGGAAAAAACATGAAAAAAATGCTCAATTTTATTTAGAGGCCCAAACTGAAAAATATGCAATTTGCTGCAGATGCTGATATTTATATAGCCAGAAAGTAAGAAGAAATTCTGATGCTTTGTAATGGAAAACAGTGAGATCTTTATACATATAATGCATATAAATATCACTCTATATCTCCCAATAATGTATTAATGCTTTGCTTTATGATCAAAGCTCTGTAGTTTTTATTGAGGGGGCAAAACATATAATGGCATTGAGAGATGAACAAATAAACGTCCCTCATGATCATATTTGATATTCACATTTTAACATGACTTTTCTAAATAATGATGTATGGATAGTCAAGTAAACCTAAGTTGCTTCAGTCCAGTAAGTGTATATCTTGAAATATTACTAACAATATAAAAGTTATTCTTATGTTTACTTTATAAAATCAGTAAAGATTTCACAGCAAAAAGGCCTTTTACTTGCTAAAAAAACTATAAACTATCAGTCAGACGACAGAAGACGTGTAGTAAATTGTGTGCAACATGTTTTTCAGCAAAGTTTTGTTCCTTTTGATAATTTAATTTAAGCCTTAGGAGTTGGTGAATCAAATATGATAGGCATTATAGCGTTCAAAAACCAAATTAAGTCAAAATTAGAGTCAAAAAATGATTCTGGTTATGCATTCCATTAGTAAATATTTCTGTGCAAACCCTCCCTGTTCTCAGAAGGCTTCTAAATCACTCATTCATCCTGCGGTGATCCCGTCTTTATGTTAACAATTCATCCTGTCTTCCTCTTCCCTATTCTCCCGTTTCTCTCTCGGCACCTTTGCGCCCCTCCCTCGCTCCGTCGTTGTGTTTTTCTTCCTTTCTTCCACTCTCACCAGGTAACCAGACCTCCTGTGGGGGGTGTTGAGTTTCCACTTTCCCAGAGAAGGAGACAATTTGAGCCTCACAAAGCCCACAAAAGCTGTTCGGCACCGTCCCTCCTCTCTCGCTCTCGGCCCTTTCTCCCTCCAATTCGCCACTGTCCGTGTGCCTTCCTCGCTGTTCCCTTGACATTTTATTTCTTTGCACTCTTTCTCTCTCTGTCTGTCTCTTTCTTTCGGTTTGAATCAGATAAACAGACAAAAAGTAATTGCAGGCCAACTGTGAAACACATCCACACATTCACGAAAATCACATCAGAACTCAGTTGCTCACAAGAGACTGAAAAGAAATCGAATTAAAATAAACAATGATTGGGATCTTCTCTGCTGAGCTGTCTTGCTTCGCTCAATACAAAACACTCATGTGTATGTGTGTGTATATGTGTGTGTGCAGCTGGTCAGCAAAGAACAAGTGTAACTGAGTCGATGTGGCAGGCGGGAGGGAGAGATCTATATGAGTGTTGGTTTACAGTGTGCTATGATGACAGCAGTGGCACCGTGAGAGACGAGCCGAGATTCACCCTGTGACCCCTCATGCTGTCATTCACAGAGAAAAACACCGCGTCATTATAGCCATTTGCTGCTGCTAAAGGAGTAATTCACTCAGAAACGAAACATCAGAGATTTTTTGTAGCATGTTTGAGCTGCACTTTTCTGTACAATGAAGGCGTTCTGTGAAAGTGAAATACTTTAATTTTGGTCTGTGACTCACAAAAGCTATATCTTAAGACTTAAAAGTGCAATAGTCTCCTCATATCCTGAATCACTTGGTTGAGTGGTCTAAATGTATTTTTATAAATATATATTAGTGCTGGGCGGTGTGACCAAAAATCTGTATCACGTTTTTTTTTAAAGATTCTGGCGATTTCACGGTATGTCACGTTTTTTTTTGGCATATTTTAGTGTCAGGAGTACAGGGAATATATTATATAAACACTGTAAGGACAAATAAAAATGCTTTTAAAAATGTAACCAAATCTACGGACGAGGATTAGGGCCAAGCAATAATTAAAAAATAAAACCATCTCGAGATTAAAGTTGTTAAATTTTTGAGAAAAAAGTCGAAATAAAATGTTGAGAATAAAGTCATTAAATTACGAGAAAAAAGTCATTAAATTTCAAGAAAAAAAGTCTAGATAAAATGTTGAGAATAAAGTCATTAAATTACGAGAAAAAAGTCGTTAAATTATGAGAACAAATTCGTAGTTCTCGTAATTTAACGACCTTTTTCTCGAAATTTAACGAGTTTTTTCTCGTAATTTAACGAGTTTATTCTCAACATTTTATCTCGACTTTTTTCTCGTAATTTAATGAGTTTATTCTCAACATTTTATTTAGACTTTTTTCTCGAAATTTAACAACTGCTCCTAATCCTCTTCTGTACAAATCAGTTCATAAAGCTAACAATTTAGTTTAAAACGTAATCAAATTAATTTAATTAAATAATATTAATAAGTAGGCTACATTTTTACAGTGCAATATCTCTAATTTCAATGAAGACCTTTGAGTTTGTGTTTTAATTAACGGTGTTATTATTATTATTATTAGGCTAGTATCTCTATTAATCGAAGTACACTCGGTATTACAATAGTATATTTCTTTTTTTTTCAAGTTATACCGAACTTTTATTTTGACAAGATTGTGAAGATGTTTGACTTCCTGTGTATATGATATGACAAATGTTGATTGTTTTATCAAATTAAACGGTGAAATGTTCATAAAATAACTCTAAGAGCAGCTCTGCAGATGAAATTCATGTATAGTGAGTGAGACAGCAGCAGACACTGAAATCATCACGAGCGCTTCAGTATGTGTAGTAGTAGAGGAAAATGTGGCACTCATTCAAACAGACTTTAGATTTCAATACTAGTCATTTTTAGCTTTAATATTCACAGACGCTTGTCTGTATCGATATCCGATTCATTGTACAGCCCGACTTTTGATTTATTCATCCAAAAATGGCTAAATTCTGTGGTTTTATGCTTTATACGGTAAGTTCTATTTGTGACTGGATTCTGTGATTTCATCCATGTTTTTTGCATCGTGGAAATCATTTGGCTCTGCATGGTATGCGCAGTATTAAAGAGAGTTAGTTTTATGAGTTATTTATTGTTGTGTAATAAAGTTGTTTCCAATAGTGTAAGAAGGGTATGCAGTTAATAGAAGTCCGCTCTCTATACACTCTACAAAGCGCTTCATGGCCATTGAATAGATACAGCAGCTGTTCCAGCTACGCACCGGTATGGCGTTTTTTGAAAAATTCATATCGGTCTCGAAATTGAAACCGGTATACCGCCCAGCACTAATATTGTGTGTGGAAGGCGTAGTGGAATCAAACAATCAGGCACACTGGGAACTAGGTCACAAAGGAAACACAATGAAAAAATGAGAACTCTGACATAAAATGTTCGTTCAATCATTGCATTCAGTCCAAACGAAATGATAGCATGTGTTTTCTGTCGGTCAATGGCTACATCTGAAAACTTACAAATGCTGCCTTCTAGGGCTGGGCGATATATCGCATGCGATTGTCACGCGCATTTCGTCAGTAAAGCCGGTTCCCTGATTACCGCTAAATCGCCATCACCTGCTTTCAAATGGAGCGGTGTTTAATAGACAGAGCCGTAGTTCACTGACAAGCTACGCAATATCGCGTTCATTATCAAAGGCGATCTGCGATAATGAACGCAATATTGCGTAGCTTGTCAGTGAACTACGGCTCTGTCTATTAAATGCCGCTCCTTCGGAGGACACATTCCAAGGTAGGAAGGCATAAAGGCATGTCCGAATCCCATGTTAGCTTCACTTCCTTTCTCCTGAGATACCTTCATCTGATTGATTTTTGAAGGCAGCATAAGCCTTGTTTCCACCAAAATTACCTGGAACAATTTGTCCCAAGAACTTTTTTTCCCCCCAGACCTGTCGCTGTCTGCATTTCCATCATGGTCTAAAGTACCGTGAAGATGACATAGGACTGCGTGTGACTTTCCAGTTCCCACTGGATTTCATCCTCTGCATATAAGCTTAATAAAGCCTAAATCTCATCATCTGTCCATCTTTTGTATTTTATAAACTCCATTGTTAGCCCCGTTTCCAATGCAGGAACTTTCCTCAGGCACTAGGGACTTTGGGGTGGTTCTCAATGTGTTTCGACTGCAGGTACCAGGGTCTAAAGTCTAAAGTTCCGGTAAAAATTTCCCTCCCAGAAAGTCCCTGCTCGCGAGGTAGTACTTTTTCAAAGTTCAGGAACTTTCGGGGGTGGGACTTGGGACTTTTGATTGGTTGACTCCACGCAGCATTTTATTTCAACCACCATTTTCAAGTCTGTGGTGCATGCAGTAAGAGCTGTTTGCTATTCGAATCAACATTGGAGTTTAAAAATATGACCGATGGACTGATGACGAGCTTCAGGCTTTATTAAGCTTATATGCGGAGGACGAATTCCTCGGAAAAATGTTCTTGGGATAAATTGTTCCGGGGAAATTCGGTGGAAATGAGGCTGTTGATTCGAATAGCAAACAACTTACCACACGCACTGCAACAGACTTTTAAAAATGGTGGTTGAGCTAAAATGCTGCGTGGAGTCAACCAATCAGTGTGTTCAGCGCTCAAGTCCCATCCCCGAAATTTAAAAAAAGTACTACCTTCTGAGCAGGGACTTTTTGAGGGGGTAATTTTTACCTGGAACTTCATTTAGACCCTGGTTTCTGCGGTCAGAACACACCGAGTATCACCCCAAAGTCCCTAGTTCCTGGGGAAAATTCCTGCGGTGTAAATGGGGCTAAAGATGTATCATTTGCTGCCTTTGATATCCTACAATCCTATACATTCCATTTGGTGACAGTTGAGCTAGAAAAAGAAAGATTCCGTCTGAAAGATGGGGTTTATGGTCAGTTTTTGTGTAATTTTTGACCAATGTTTTCCACTTTTGATGTAATTTCTAGCGAGAAATTACTACTGTAGCAATGAAATATTTGTTTAGTTATCACCAAAGCTTGCACTATTTTGCTGTAGATCATTAAACTGTTATGCTGCCTCAGAAGTCTCTCCAAAATCAGTTTTGTGAGGTAAATCAGCGTATTAGAATGATTTCTGAAGGATCATGTGACACTGAAGACTGGAGTAATGATGCTGAAAATTCAGTTTTGATCACAGGAATAAATTACATTTTAACATACACCAATCAGGCATAATATTATGAGCACTGACAGGTGAAGTGAATAACACTGATCATCTCTTCATCATGGCACATGTTAGTGGGTGGGATATATTACATTTTGTCCTCAAAGTTGATGTGTTAGAAGCAGGATAAATGGGCAAGCATAAGGATTTGAGCAAGTTTGACAAGGGCCAAATTGCAATGGCTAGAGGAGCATCTCCAAAACTGCAGCTCTTGTGGGGTGTTCCCAGTCTGCAGTGGTCAGTGTCTATCAAAATACCACCAAAAGCTCTAACGGTGGACACGTGAGCATCAGAACTGGACCACGGAGCAATGGAAGAAGGTGGCCTGGTCTGATGAATCACGTTTTCTTTTACATCACGTGGATGGCCGGGTGTGTGTCCATCGCTTACCTGGGGAACACATGGCACCAGGCACTGTGGCTCTTTCAGCAGGATAATGCTCCTGCCACAAAGCAAAAATGGTTCAGGAATGGTTTGAGGAGCACAACGACGAGTTTGAGGTGTTGACTTGGCCTCCAAATTCCCCAGATCTCAATCCAATCGAGCATCTGTGGGATGTGCTGAACAAACAAGTCCGATCCATGGAGGCTCCACCTCACATGACTTAAAGGATCTGCTGCTAACATCTTGGTGTCAGATACCACAGCACACCTTCAGGGGTCTAGAGGAGTCCATGCCTCGACGGATCAGGGCTGTTTTGGCAGCAAAAGCGGGACCAACACAATATTAGGAAGGTGGCCATAAATGTTATACCTGATCGGTGTATATTCACATAAAAACAGCTATTTTACATTGTAATAATAATATAATAATATTTCTTTCAGAAACCCCAAACTTTTGAACGGTATTGATCTTTTTTTCTTTTTAAGATGTTACTTCTTTGAAGTGTTTTTTGCAGCTCAACAGCCCCTCATCATTCTATGATTTCACTGTATGGAGAAAAAAAACCCCAGACATTCTGCCTGTGTCCTTTTGTGTTCCATGGAAGAAAGAACATGAAGGTGAGTAATTGATGAAAGAATACTAAACAATCTATTTAGAGTTTGAGTTGTGGTTGATGTAAAAGTGTATTGAGAGTCTGTGTTGCAGTGGTGGTTTTTCAGAAATAAAAAGGGGAAAAATTTTGCAGTGCGTTTAGTTTTGGCTGAATAAGTCTGGGCTTTTTCAGCAGCCAAAATGGCAAAAATCAAAGGAAAAGACAAGTCTGTTAAAACAGTCTCTCTCTAGATGAAGGGCACAAATGCTTTGTGCAGGTTTAGAACAACTTGACGAAACTGGTAAAGTATGCATATTCAGGTTCAAATAATTATCAAGTTTTCTGAAGGGTAGATATGGATAGATGAATGGTGCGTCCCAATGCAAAACTCACTACCACAGTAGGGTGAACGGTTGCCAAGGCATTACTTCATGGTTGGTTGGATGTTATTTTGATATGATATTTTGGTCTAGATATGAGTCAGCTCCCTCCTTCATGGTAAGTCTGTAGGATTTTTTGTGTATCTAGAAGCATTTGTGTTTACATATTTACATAGATACATTTTGGGCCTTGGAATGAGCAATAGTGATTTTCAAACATTAGCTGAGAAGGGCTAAAACAGGACAAATCTCAATAGTTTTTGTTGTACTAAAGATGGAAGAAAGTGCCCGTATTATAACCTCTCCGCGTCAATCATTTCTTAAAATTATGGAAGATATCTTTTTAATATTATTGAAAATTGTTGTTTGATATATTTTGTATGATTTTTTTTCCCCCAAGTCTTCTTAAGTCATGTAAGGAAGTATATTTGTTATTCATCAGAATGTGTCTGTGAAGTTTCGGCTCAAAATACTCCACAGATCATTTATTATAGATTGTCAAATTTGCCCCTATTTGGGTGTGAGCAAAAACACGCCGTTTTTGTGTGTGTCCCTTTAAATGCAAATGAGCTGCTGCTCCCGGCCCCCTTTCCAGAAGAGGGCAGAGCTTTAACAGCTCACGCTTCGGTTGCTCAACAACAACAAAGCTGGAGAATCTCACGCAGCCAAAATGAGGATTGTCAGTAACGGTGTTCAGCCTTACATTGTTCAAACCGGAGTCGACTCTGATGGAGAGACTCAGGAAGAAGTTACAACTTTTAGAATGAAACTGAACGTTTCTGAATGGTTAGTGGATAAATTTATGTAGTTGCTGTGGAGTTGATTCAACTCATGGACTAGCAATCTGTTAATCTTTTGTGCAAATCCAGTGTTGAATTGACCCTCGTTTGTGAAGCAGTCCGGCATAAAATGAGCGGCATGGCAACAACACTCTACTACAACAACTCTTCCTCTTCTCTAAAGCAGACCAACATGGCCTCACCCCCTTTGTTGCGTGTTCTCGGGGACAGAGTTTATGTAAATTTTAGGCTTAGTGATGTCACTAACCCGGGAAGAAGCTCGTTGTAGTCCCTACCAGCCATTTGTTGTAGTCCTTAAACAGAGAATTCTTTAAAAGAAAATATCTCCCTTTGCATTGAACTTTAAGCGTCGTAACTTTGCAGATGTTGTTTATGCTCAAAGAGCAACATTACACACTAACTAAAGTTAAAAAAGAGAAACCATAATCAAGCTTTCATTATATGGAAAAGAGCTGCTTGTACATTCTGCCTAACATATGTCTTTATGTTCCACAGATGAAAGAAAGTAATCTGGGTTTGCAACAAGTAAGCAAGCAAGCAATGCCAGAATGTTCATTTCTGGGTGAACTATCCCTTTAAGAGCACACCAAACCGATCCACCTGATCGGACGGATGTTAAACAAATAAAAAAGTAAAAATAAATGTGCCCTGGTCAGTAGGGGGTTCCCATGTCCTCCGTCTTGACCCCCGCCAAAGCCTTTCACTAACCCATTCACTGACCAGGCAGGGTGACGCTCCAAACGAAACCCCCCTTCATCCCCACAGAGAGAGGGAACGCTATGACCCTATAAATAGAGAAGAGGAATGGTGGTGATATGTTGAAGGAAGGAGGGGGGCATGGAAAAAGGATTAAGAGAGACATTCGGCTGGTGGTCGGGCTGTTCCCGCAGTCCTCGGATCTTTGACTCAGGTAATCCGGATAGGAGAGATATCACATCTCCCATGTGCGATCTTGATGATGGTAATATTAGCGTTGATGCGCTTGTTCTCTCTTTCTGTTTACCTCTTGACAGTAGTGCTGCGCCTTCCCCTGAGGATGGGAAGTGTTTTCATTACTGGAGGTAAAGGTGTGATGACAGAAGAGAAGACTGTGCATCGTGTTCAGGTGCTTATGTCCTGATTGGAAGTAGCCTTACTTCCTGATTGCCTCATTGGATGCTTTTATCCAATCAGAATTTGTTCAA
Source organism: Megalobrama amblycephala (assembly GCF_018812025.1). NCBI lineage: Eukaryota > Metazoa > Chordata > Actinopteri > Cypriniformes > Xenocyprididae > Megalobrama > Megalobrama amblycephala. Next base: position 18,756,749 of record NC_063047.1, on the reverse strand, counting down.
GTTCACCCCTTGGCAACTTAATTTCTTTTGACATGAAATTTACAGGTAGCATAGATTTAAACTGAACCTTTTGTGCTGTAACTATCACTACTGCAATCACTCATACAAACAGACACGATCAACTGTCTGAGGCAGCTAAGGTTTACTGGCATGATTGTAAACATTTATTTATAAAGCATTTACACTCTGAAAAATGCTGGGTTATTTTTTTTTACCCAAATGTTGGGTTTAGCCAGTAGGTTGCTGGATCATTTTTACTGTCAAAACAAATGATGAACCCCCCTCACATACCTACCCAATGCTGGGTAAATGAAACCCAATGTTGTGTAGTCTGTGCCGAGCCGGTGCTTTACCCAGCTTTAAGCTTTACCCAGTGCTAGGTTGCCAAATAACCCAAATTGGGTCATTTTTAACCCAGCATTTTAAGAGTACAGACTTCTTGAGCAGCAAATCAGCATATCAGAATGATTTCTGAAGGATCATGTGACACTGAAGACTGGAGTAATGATGCTGAAAATTCAGCTTTGATCACAGGAATAAACTACATTTTAAAATAAATTAAGAATAGAAAACAGTTATATTAATATCTAATAATATTTCACATATATTTTACTGTTTTTTTTCCTGTAATTTGGTGAGCATAAGAGACTTCTTCTTTCAAAAATATTAAAAAATCTTTCAGATTGCAAACTTTTGAACAGTAGCATATATTTCTATAGCCAGAATAATGACTTCTCTCTCTTTCGTTTTTTGCACTTTGTCAAAGTTGACAAGGGAGGAAAAGACAAAGAGGCCAAAAGTCACTCCTTATACTTCACAGAATGAGAGAGCAGATCTCAGGCTTGACCGAGGTTAGAGAGCAACAATAGCATGCGAGACTCTCGGTCAAAAGAGCCACAGGAGTGATGAATGACCAAGAAAATCACACTAGTTTTGTGTCTCTTCAAGTTTAGGGAAAGAAAAAGTGGGGAGAAATAGAGCATTTCGTGATCATGTTTCAAAGGACTATTTTATGATATATTAAACTTTTATAATGCAATGCTAAATCAATCAACATAAATTTGAGGAAAAAAGCTTGTGGCGCTCCAATAAATATTTCTCAGGGTTATTTTATTTCTGAAAGTTTCTTTTCATTTAACACACATCACATGTTTGTCACACTATATATGGGGTAAGTTGTCACATTGGGTTGTATGATATAGCTAATAATATAAAAGGCAAAATGTATAGTGTTTTAGCCAAGAGAAGTTTTAATTAATAAGTTATATAAAATTACAACATTTGCAAAACACATTTCAGCCTTCATTATACACTAAAAAGGCTGGGTTAAAAACAACCCAAGTTGGGTTAAATATGGACAAACCCAGTAGCTGGGTTAAATGTTTAACCAACCTGCTGGCCAGTTTTATTTAACTCAACTATTGTTTAAAAATGACTATATGGCTGACTTAAAATGAACCCAAAATGGGTTGGAAATTAAAAATCAGACACATAATTACTAGACGCAACAATAATAATCAAAAGTTGAACATTTATTAAGCAATTTAATGTTTATTGTTTAATTATTATTCAAGAAACTTATTGATAAATGTTCATTTATTAAACATATTAATAAATGTTCATTTCCATCATACTTTTGGTTCATTTTAAGCAAGCAATACAGTCATATTTAAACAATAGTTGAGTTCAATAAAACTACCCAGCAGATTTGGCAAACATTTAACCCAACCGCTAGGTTAAAACAACCCAGACTGCTGGGTTTTTCCATTTTCAACCCAACTTGGATTGTTTTTAACCCAGTATTATACTTTCCTCTGCTCTGAATGTCAGTGTGTCTTTTTAATGTTTACTTGTTAAACAAAAGCTACAGCAAAAACTTGACATACAAAAGCACTGATGGATAAAACAAACATTTGTGTAACTTCTAGTCATTTCTGTCCCTGTGACAACTAGCCCCGTTCCCCCTAAAAATGGCTGTTTATCAATGGCTCTGTTCCAGTACCTGCTTCATTAACCAACTTCAGTGTTTGAGATGCCAAAAGAATAAAAGTTGCACATAAAAACAAATAAACGCCACTGTTCTGCCTTTCAGGTACTTTTCCTGCGCACTTCTCATAATGAGGCTCCCTAGTCCTGATTCGTCATAAATGCATCTTGTCTCATCTTTTCTCTCATTCTGTTTTCAACCTCTTCTTAACCCCCTTTCAAACTAATTCCTTCCCCTCCCCCTCTCTCTCTTTCTCTTTATTCAAAGCCATTGATCATGCATGCAGAAATTTAGCACGCCCATAGCTCCAGTCGGGAGCGCTGGGGCGCTGTCCTACATACTGCTTCTCCACACACACACACACACACACACACACACACACACACTCATCCTGAGACCACAATCAAATACACACACACACATACACACATACACACAGGGCAACCGCGCTGACAAACCCTTGAGCCGTGATACATAAGCACGCAAATTTTTTACAAATTGTGGCATGTGTTCATATACCAGTTCGGCCTATGAACTCATCTCAAAACTTTTGGTGCAGAAGTTTTATTTTAGATCTGATATTTCAAATTTTTGCTTCAACTTGCATCATTTTATTTTTTTTCTGCTAAAATGTCACTCTTCTTATATCTGTGTTGTAGTAGTTTCCTTTAGCAGGTGCACTTCTGCTCTAGGTTTTTTTTTTTTTTTTTTTTCATAATAATTGCTTCCTTCCCCCCAAGTTTCTTTGGATAAAAGTGTTTGCTGTGTTACATAATTCAATATAAATCTAGTACAGATGCATGTTTTTTTGTTTTGTTTTTTTCATACAGTTATCCAAATGCTTTTTAACACAAAAAATTGTGATCATCTTTTAAATTCTATTTCAAGGCCAGAATAATATGCTGATCTTTATCTTTTGAAACAGGCTTTAATATCCCAAATTATTAGACTATTTTTCAAGCCTGGCAACTGAATGTGGGTATTTACTCTCATGCATCTTTTTAACAAATCACTACATAACAAAACATAAAAATGACAACAATACCACGTGAGATGCTGTTGTTTACAAGGAACAATGCACACCTCCCTGAGGACTGTGAATGTTGTGGTCAGTCTGTCAGCCCCACCCACACATGCAAACCACCAATCACCTGGTCTTGACATCGTGCCAGTTCAGACCGACTGGAATCCAGACTACCAATCACCAAACTCACCCGGCTGCTGTATGATTCTGACTGCTGCTTCACTGTAGACACAACTGATGATACAAACAATAGACCAAGTGCTATCTATCTATCTATCTATCTATCTATCTATCTATCTATCTATCTATCTATCTATCTATCTATCAATTTGTTTGGTTTGTTCGTTCAATCGTTCTATGTATTTATCTATGTATCTATCTATCTATGTATGTATCTATCTATGTATCTATCTATCTATGTATGTATCTATCTATCTATTGTTCTATCTATCTATCATTTGTTCATTCAATCATTCTATCTATCATTCTATATCATTTATCTATCATTCTATCTATCATTCTATCTATTCTATCGTTTGTTCATTTGTTTGTTCTATATATATATATATATATATATATATATATATATATATTGTTCTGTCTATCATTCTATCTATTCTATCGTTTGTTCATTCGTTCTATCTATATATATATTGTTCTGTCTATCTATTGTTCTATGTATCGCTCTATCTATAGTTCTATTGTTCGTTCATTAGTTCAATCTATCTATCGTTTGTTCGTTCAGTCATGCTATCATTCTATCTATCGTTTATCGTTTGTTCATTCATTCTATCTATATATCTATCATTCTATCGTTCTATCTATTGTTCTATCGTTTGTTCATTCGTTCTATCTATATATATATATTGATCTATCTATCGTTCTATCTATCATTCTATCTATCGTTCTATCTATTGTTCTATCGTTTGTTCATTCGTTCTATCTATATATATATTGTTCTATCTATCTATCTATCTATCTATCTATCTATCTATCTATCTATCTATCTATCTATCTATCATTCTATCTATATATTGTTCTATCGTTCGTTCATCTACAAACCCGATTCCAAAAAAGTTGGGACACTGTACAAATTGTGAATAAAAACAGAATGCAATGATGTGGAAGTTTGAAATTTCAGTATTTTATTCAGAATACAACATAGATGACATATCAAATGTTTAAACTGAGAAAATATATCATTTTAAGGCAAAAATAAGTTGATTTTAAATTTCATGGCATCAACACATCTCAAAAAAGTTGGGACAAGGCCATGTTTACCACTGTGTGGCATCCCCTCTTCTTTTTATAACAGTCTGCAAACGTCTGGGGACTGAGGAAACAAGTTGCTCAAGTTTAGGAATAGGAATGTTGTCCCATTCTTGTCTAATACAGGCTTCTAGTTGCTCAACTGTCTTAGGTCTTCTTTGTCGCATCTTCCTCTTTATGATGCGCCGAATGTTTTCTATGGGTGAAAGATCTGGACTGCAGGCTGGCCATTTCAGTACCCGGATCTTTCTTCTACACAGCCATGATGTTGTAATTGATGCAGTATGTGGTCTGGCATTGTCATGTTGGAAAATGCAAGGTCTTCCCTGAAAGAGACGACGTCTGGATGGGAGCATATGTTGTTCTAGAACTTGGATATACCTTTCAGCATTGATGGTGCCTTTCCAGATGTGTAAGCTGCCCATGCCACACGCACTCGTGCAACCCCATACCATCAGAGATGCAGGCTTCTGAACTGAGCGCTGATAACAACTTGGGTTGTCCTTGTCCTCTTTAGTCCGGATGACATGGTGTCCCAGTTTTCCAAAAAGAACTTCAAATTTTGATTTGTCTGACCACAGAACAGTTTTCCACTTTGCCACAGTCCATTTTAAATGAGCCTTGACCCAGAGAAAACGCCTGCACTTCTGGATCATGTTTAGATATGGCTTCTTTTTTGACCTATAGAGTTTTAGCCGTCAACAGCGAATGGCACGGTGGATTGTGTTCACCGACAATGTTTTCTGGAAGTATTCGTGAGCCCATGTTGTGATTTCCATTACAGTAGCATTCCTGTATGTGATGCAGTGCCGTCTAAGGGCCCGAAGATCACGGGCATCCAGTATGGTTTTCCAGCCTTGACCCTTACGCACAGAGATTGTTCCAGATTCTCTGAATCTTTGGATGATATTATGCACTGTAGATTGTTAACTTCAAACTCTTTGCAATTTTTCTCTGAGAAACTCCTTTCTGATATTGCTCCACTATTTTTCGCCGCAGCATTGGGGGAATTGGTGATCCTCTGCCCATCTTGACTTCTGAGAGACACTGCCACTCTGAGAGGCTCTTTTTATACCCAATCATGTTGCCAATTGACCTGATAAGTTGCAAATTGGTCCTCCAGCTGTTCCTTATATGTACATTTAACTTTTCTGGCCTCTTATTGCTACCTGTCCCAACTTTTTTGGAATGTGTTGCTCTCATGAAATCCAAAATGAGCCAATATTTGGCATGACATTTCAAAATGTCTCACTTTCAACATTTGATATGTTATCTATATTCTATTGTGAATAAAATATAAGTTTATGATATTTGTAAATTATTGCATTTCTTTTTTATTCACAATTTGTACAGTGTCCCAACTTTTTTGGAATTGGGTTTGTATCTATTTATCTATCTATCTATCTAGTGTTTTATCTGTCGTTCTATCTATTGTTCTATCGTTTGTTCATTCGTTTGTTCTATCCATATATATATTGTTCTGTCTATCTATCCATCCATCCATTGTTCTATCTATCTATCTATCTATCTATCTATCTATCTATCTATCTATCTATCTATCTATCTATCTATCTATTGTTTTATCTATTGTTCTATCTATATATATTGTTCTATCGTTCATCTATCTATCTATCTATCTATCTATCTATCTATCTATCTATCTATCTATCCATTGTTCTATCTGTATCCATCTATCTATGTATCCATCTGTCATTCTATCTATATATTGTTCTATCGTTCTTTCATTAGTTCTATATCTATCATCTATCTATCTATTGTTTTATCTGTTGTTCTATCTATATATATTGTTCTATCGTTCATTCGTCTATCTATCTATCTATCTATCTATCTATCTATCTATCTATCGTCTGTCTGTTTTTCTCTTTCTTCAGACTGACCACGTTTCGACTCTGCTACTGTACAGCTGCTGATGAAAGCGGGCGGGGGCGGGGTCAGGGAGAGAGAGAGGGCGGAGCAGACGACGAGAGTCCGGGAAAAGTCAAACGGGAGGCGGTGCCTCCGTGTGTGCGCAAACCACGCTTGGCCCGTCCTCCTCCAGACGGGTCCCTCCCTCCCCCACCCCCTCGGGCCACCCGCTCTTGAGTTGGAGACTCCTGGCTCCCGTTCGGCTCACAGTCCGGGCAACAGAGGGACACGGGAATGGACACAGAAGGGAGTCAGAGCAGCCTGTCGTCCTCCACGCAGGACTCCCCGCACGACCCCTGGTAAAGCCTCCTTTCTGCGCGCTCCGTTTGACTTTTCCTTGCGAACGGGGGACATCTGTAGAAATAAACCTGAGAGTTTTGGGACCAGGAGAGAAGAGACCACCGGAGACAAAAGACAGAAGCGCGGGTCTCTTTACGAAAGAGCGAAAATGGAAACAATGTAACAGCCAGGAGCTTCAGTGTTACATTGTTTCCATGTTCCCTCTGTCCAGGACGCGCGCGGTTACATTGTTTCCATCTGTTACATTCGGAAGTGTTACATTGTTTCCAGCACGTTATATTTTTACATTCCGTTTCGCCCTTTCAAAAGGGGATGATCGAACTTGTTACTTTTTAGAGGAGATGAAATCATTAATTCTGCGATTCATTGGAAATAACGGCACCCATCCATCCATCATGGCCGAATTTCACTTTTCCACTTGATTTATTGTTATTTTGTGGGGTTGATTGCTGTATTTACACGTGCATCAGTAATCAATAGCGTTTCAGGAGACTTTCAGATGTCTGATCTGGCTCTCTTTTTCACCTTTCAGCAAAATGTTCATCGGCGGGCTGAGCTGGCAGACGACACAAGGTGAGACACGCGTGATCCTCTGTCCTGCGTGCTACTTCCACAAAAACTCCCGTGCACGGGTTGCTCTGAGCATATAGGAGCATGTTTTCTTTCTATATGTTTGTTTGGCTAGAGACAGAAAGCAAATAGTTCACGCTCCGTGAAATCAAAGCGTGCATTCAACGCACGAGCCGTAACGTGCTACACAGAGGAAGATTTATAGATCAATTCTTGACATGTTTAGTGATAAAACTTCTCTGGAAATACTTCTTCGAAAGCTACAGACGAGCTATAGGGTATGATGAGCTCGTGGTGATTTGAGGTGAACGCAAGGGCGCTAGCGAGGAAGAGCACTGATGTGGCTGAATAAATGCAACACGCAGAGTGGAAAATCTCTACACTGTGTATGCCTGCCTTGTTATTCAAATAGCCAGCTTAACTTCGAACATTATAATAAGAATGCTTACCAGAGCTTTCTAATGAGCACTATTGTCGAGATGCAAAGTGCTCACAGATGGGCAGTCTGACAACACTGAACTAGTAGCAGCAAATCTTTTTGTTTAAGGTCCATCAAACATGATTTGTGTCACTAAACTTGTGTTATCGAGTAAATGCATTGTGTTTTTCTTTCTCCAGAGGGACTGAAGGAATACTTTTGTAAATTCGGCGAGGTGAAGGAGTGTATGGTGATGCGGGATCCGGTTACGAAGCGGTCGAGGTGAGGGGGAGGCGCGCGCACATCCACTGCTGACTTGTTTGTGTGTTTGTAACTTAATTCTTATGCGTAATGTGTGTGCATGCGCTGCTTTTGCGCAGGGGGTTTGGATTTGTCACCTATGTAGACCAGACCGGAGTGGATAAAGTTTTGGCCCAAAACAGACACGAGTTGGATTCAAAAACAGTGAGTTTATCATTTTTATTATGCTGTATAGCAGTTCATTTACTATAAATGCTCACACATTGCATGCTTTTTTCTTCTAAAATGATCCAGAATTCTGCAGTGTGGCCTAGTACTATGTTCTGTGAGGGTCAGGGTTTCATCCCACCTTGCGTCAGTTACTGACTTTTGAAGCAGTTCGCCTCATATTCTTTAGTTTATTCCCTTGCAAGACTTGAGCACTTCAATGGGATGAATGCTTGGCGGTGGTTTTCGTTTCCTAAGATCATTTTAACTCCACATGCACGAGGCGCGAGGTCCGTTCCAGCAGGTCTGTCTGGCGCAGAGCGCGCCACATGAAAGCGTTCTTTCTCGCTTTTCATCGTCATGGCAACCAGGGGAGCGAAACGGGGCAGAATCAAACTTTTCTAAATCTTCTAGGATTCGATCAACATTCCAAAAGTGTTGTGCAGACACATAAGAACCGCTGTAAATCGCCGAGAGTTAAGTTTTGTTATTACTAAACGTATTATAGAACTTTACCATGCTAAGATGGTATTATTTGAAGTACCATTTCACTATTATGGTATCTTTCAAAATAACACAGTATTATTATCATTAAACCACTGCCACAGAATCAGAATCCTTTTTTATCCGTTTGTACTTGTGATGTATAATTCACTGTAGTCACATTTCACGCTGTTCGTAAGTGTATTTTTCTTTTATTTATACACTAAAGAGATTTAGATAGCCACAATGTAGAAAATTTGTGAATTTAATTTGCATCAGCATCACATAATTTACATCACTTGTACCAAAATTGTTCATTGTTCAAAAATGTTATTAAAAATGATTTCATCAGTAAGTCAAGACAACTTATATTTTTGCATTACTTTAACTTGCAAAAACAATTTAATTTTTTTGTAAGTTATGTGAGATTCAACATGATTTTTCAAAAGTCAGTTTAATGTAAGTTTGAAATGACTTGTACAGACAATTTGATAACACTTAAAAATGTAAGGCAACAACTGAACTTAAGTTTTTAAGTTGAAATAGGTTGAAATATATTAAATGAACTGGATAGGTAGAACAATATGCAATAAACAATGCATAAACCACAGGAGAAGTGATTTACCAGCCAAACACATTGCTAAAAGTTATATATTAGTATTAATAGCCATATTACCTATTGACAGGCAAATTAATTGTGAAGTTTGATTGGACAAACAGCCTTTGACATCAAATGTAGAGCTTTTCCTCATCCATTTTAACAGTTTAGCTTGTAAATTTTGCTATTATGTTGACTATGCATGTTTGCATTTTATTATATTCGTTTATTGTTTTATCCCTGATGTCTGTGACCCGATCAGAACAGATGTGTACCTCTTTTTTGGGATGCAACCCACCAGTTGAGATCCTTGACTACACTGGTAATGGCATGGTATATGGCATCAAAATATATATATATATTTTAAAATACTATACACTCTTAAAAAATAAATGTTCTAAACATGGGTGTTTTCACAGTGCAGAACCATTTTTGGTTCCCCAAAGAACCTTTTAAAAGAGCCATTATTTTTCTTACATTTTAATAACCCAAAGAAACTTTGTCCACTATAAAGAACCTTTTGTGGAATGCAAAGGTTCCGTAAATGTTAAAGGTTCTTTATGGAACCATCAATCAATGCCAATAAAGAACCTTTACTTTAGTGATGAATGTAGTGATGGTTTTAAATGACATGGAAGCGACCTATAATACTATGAAACCAAATACATTTTGAATTCGCTCCAGCACTTTTTGTCCACTTTTGACCACATTGCACAGAGTATCGTGCTAGCCAGTAGCTCTATTTGAATAAGCACCCAGGTCGTGTTTGAATATGTGAGTCCTGGGACGTCATTGATGGTCTTTGTCAGAACTGTGTGGGTGTGTCAGCAGACAAAACCAGCCAGAGCTTTACTATAGAGATGGCACAGACAGACCACTTACAAGGTGTGTGTGTAAATGGGGTTGTGTTTGTTTGTTGTCAAATGTGGGCTGTGTTGTGGCCTGTTCCTAGTCTTTTCTCATTAAAGAATGAGGCTAGCTGAATCATGTTTAGACGCATTTATTTGCAGCCAGAGTATTTACAACTATTAATGGTGACTCTGCGCAGAGAGACTCAGCCTGGCAACACTCCAGTCTCTTGGGTTTGGTCGCCATGTGGGACTATCATCACCATAACAACTTTGTTGGTTATATCCGAGAGTGTCACACACTTAACCACAGCCATTAACCACCGTGACCCTGTATAAAAGCCCTGATATACTCACAGCGAAGTTATTTTCGTTCCTTGCTTAAGGGGTAAAAAGAAGTTTGAAATACCGGCGTTTAATGAAAATGTAAATATGTGCTGCGCTCTTTCCTGTCAATAACAAAGTAAACACACCACTAAAATGACAGCAGTGAAAAAGCATGTGATCATAGAGATGAGGATGTTTGCACCAGCTCTGAGATTCAGCACTCCAGTCAAATCACGTCACGTTTATTTACATAGCACTTTATACAGTAGGTTGCATTTAAAGCAAAGCAGCATGAAAAAGTGTCAGTCTCACTTTCAGTTGGAAATGCAACTTCACTGTCCACTATAAATTAGAGATGCACCGATATATCGGCCAATAATCGGTATCGGCCGATAAAAGCAAATTTTCACACGATTGGCTATCGGCTGATAATTTGAAAACGGGGCCAATAGTCAGGGCCGATACAACCTGTCAATCAACAGAGGGCAGGAAAATGCACTAAATTAGTGCTTTGTGTAAAGAAAATGCTAAGAAACCAGTTTGATGTTCAATATTAATAGTAATTATATGAATTAATAACAGTCAGAAAGTTAAGAAATATTAATTTAATCTTCAGAATTTAGTTAATGTGTGTTAATATTAATTTGAGGAATGTGTTTGTTTATAACTGATAGCAGTTACTCTGAAACAAGTTGATGAAATGGAGAGAATAAAGTATTTATTTGCATTTCTTTCAAAATATTAATGATTAATTATAATGAAATTATTATTAATTTAGAAGAAGGTATAAAAGGCAGAAGAAAAATACTGGTATTAGTACACTCTGAATAATCGGTGGAGAAATGTAGTATCGGTGCATCTCTACTATAAAGCAGCTCTCCTGTGTTCGTGTTTGTTTTCGCGTCTGACCTCGACAGACTGAACTGAAGAAATGAACCGATTTCCACAGCAAAGAAGGTGGAGCCTCGGAGCCACGCCTACTTATTACATAATCAATTAGCTTGAAGTATATCTGGGCCTTAAAGGGATAGTTCACCCAAAATTAAAATTCTGTCAGTTTCTCACCCTCAAGTTGTTCCAAACCTGTATGAGTTTCTTTATTCTTCTGAACACAAAAGATATTTTGAAGAATGTTGGCAACCAAAGTAATCAGTTGTTGATCCCCCATTGACTTCCGTTTTATGAAAAAAAAAAAAACATTTTTACAATGGAATTCTCTGGGGACCAGAAACTGTTTGTTTACCAACATTCTTCAAAATATCTTCTTTTGTGTTCAGCTGAAGAAGTAAAGAAATTTGTACAGGCTTAGAACAACTTGAGGGTGAGTAAATGATGAAAGAATTTTCATTTTTTGGGTGAACTATCCCTTTAAGAGATGCACTTAATGGTGTAATGTATATTAATCTCTTTATTTTCTGTTTTGAAAAATGGATGGCATCATAGTTGCATCATATCGAGCAAATATATGTTGTGAAGTCTGAAGTATATTTTTTGTTTTAATTCAGTAAGGAATAAGGACAGATTGACACATAACGCTCAAGAGCAATGTTGTCTAGAATATAATACTCTGTGGCTACTTAAAGTCGACCTGAAGAGACGTTTTTTTCAGAACGTGATGTACTGACCAGTGAAACAGAATATTCAGTGGGAGAAAATATAGGCCAGGACTTATCCTTTGATAGAACTTACAACTAGGAAAAAAATTGTCTAAAAGAGTGATTCATTTTTATGAAGACATTTTTTCCCCCCTGTGGTATAACATTAATGTTAATCACATATCATTTATCTTCTGAAATGAGCAGTTGTTCATATTTTAGGCAACAACTAGAGGAAGTTTGTATGCAAACTTAAACTACTGTTCAGAAGTTTGGGGTCAGTGAGACTTTTTAAAAAAGAAATTATTGTTTTTTTAAGTAAGGATGCATTCACTTGATCAAAAATGTCATTTATAATGTTACAAATGATTTCTATTTCAAATAAATGTTGTTCTTTTGAACATCAAAGAATCCTGAAAAAAAAAAATGCTATCACGGTTTTCACAAAAATATGAAGCAGCACAACTGTTTTCAACATTGATAATAATAAGAAATGAGCTGCAAATCAGCATATTAATATGATTTCTGCAGGATATTGTGACACTGAAGACTGGAGTAATGATGCTGAAAATTCAGCTCTGCAATCACAGAAATAAATTGCATTTAAAAAAGCAGTTCTTTTAAATTGCAATAATATTTCACATGCTTTTACTGTATTTGTGATCAAATAAATGCAGCCTTGGTGATGAGCATAAGAGACTTCTTCTAAACCGACCCGACCTTTTGAACGTCAGGACATAAAAACACTGGGATTCTGATAGCTGTGATCATGTAAATCTCCATTACAGGTATAGCCTAGTAAGTAAAGCTTGATTTCTGTGTGCTGTGATGCAAAGGCTAACCAGTGAGGTAATTGCGTATTGACGGTTTGAATGACCCTTTCGCATGGTATTTGAGCCTGTGTTGTGGTAATGTTTTGGTGGGGTCGCTGGGGGGGATGCTGTGGGTTATTAGGTCACTCCAGTGGGGTCTGAAAGGCTGCGTGGGGAGGGATCCACAATAACAGGAAGCAATTTTGATAGATAAGACTATTGTGAAAACAGCTCCTCGTCCACTTTCAGCTGCGTTTTGAGATTCCAGAGGAACTGCAGAAGAATCGGCAGCAGTCTGTAACACAGATGGCAGTATGTGCCGTTTTTATTCGATATTTGATGTGGTGCTTGTGTAGAGAACTGTAAAGTTTTGCATGTAACAGTAAAGCGTTTCCATGCCGTCCTTCCTTATTTAACATTTTTCATCTTTCTCTCGAGTGTTTTCCTGTTTCTTGCTTTTGCCATCCACGCAAGGAAATGAAAAGAAGATATTGTGAGCGACGCAGAGAGTCTGTGTTGAAAACAGAAAGAATGTGCCATGCTGAGAGTGTTTTTTCATGCTATCGGCCCTCAGAAGAAAGAATGAAAGAGGATAGGTTGGTAGAGGGGTGTCTGAGTTCTGGAAACGAGAGGTCATATGGTCAAATCTCATAAAAATAAGGCTAAATTAAAACAGACATGACAGAATGTGAATTTCAACCGAGTTAAGCAACAACGACCGTGTGAAAAATATGTGGGAGTTTTATTTTTGTGTGTTTGTGTAAATCTTTTTTTGGACATCAATGTTGCACATTGTCTTGAAATGTGTAATATTGATTTTTAACTTTAGTTTTTAAAATGCTTGCCTGTCCAAAACCTGATGCTATATGATATATGGTTGGCTAAGGCATTCTACAGTTCCAAATGACACACTATGTACTTAAGCTCTATGTCTGGTGTATGAATTTAATAAGGTTATTTTGTCATTCAGAATTAGAGTCTGATTGCTTCCCGCTACGTAATTAAAGCTGCGACAGTCGAGTGCATGAAGTGTTCAACATTCCACATTTTTTTTCGGTTAATTAAGTGCATCATCTGGGTATTTAAAGTACCTCTAGTGAAAAATAAATATACCAAAATGTGTTTGAAATACAATACAAGTATACTACAAATACATTTACATATTTATGTGCTAAATAAAAATACCCTGCAATTGTTCTTTTGGTATACTAAACTGGTATACGTAAAGTCTGCTAAACTGAAACAACTAATTTTGTACTTAATGCACTTTAATTGTGTGGAAGTAGAGCTGAGGTCCAACTAAACAGTGTATCTGATTGTGTTAAAGTGTAACCATTGCAAGTATACTTCAGGTAATATCTTGCATTTAAAGACTGATTTTATACAAAGATCATACAATCCTTATTAACAGTGATATTAAAATATATTTTAGGTATAATATTAAGAAATGTGCATTATGCAATAAAGAAATACTCCAAATAAAGTTTAATTATAATTTTATGTAAGTAAGTCTTAAGTGATATGTCAATAAATATATTAATGGATTTGAAGTATACTTAGTATGAAATGCGTTTTAAATAGATTTTGGTATAGATTTTTTTTTTTACTAGGGTACCAGCCAAGAGATTCCACTCTTTCTGTGATATTCTGGCTTCTTGGATATTGCTAGAGTTCCTCCTTCAGTGTAAGTGTGGATTTTTTTTTTCAGCTGTTTAGTCACCTGTTTTACATTTCTCAGCAGTTTGCACAATTTGATGCATCATTCATGTCTGTAGCACAAATGGTGTAGAATGAGTTACACAGCTAATTTTAATATTTAGTGTTTGGGGTTTGTTCAAATCAGGACCATAACCACCATAGGCATGGAGGGGGACAAGTCCCCCTCAATAATTGGAAATGTCCAAATTGTCCCCCTCAATATTTTATATTTCTTAATGCTGCTCTTCATTACGCACTGGTCTGTTTGTTAGGATGACAGACAGTTTAAAAAGTTACATTTTTATGCTGGTCTGCCTCAGCGGTCTAACAGCGTTCATCAATGTCAAAATGATGTCCAATCAGATCAAAGAAGGCGGGACTTACTATTCACGGAAGACGAGTGTGAATTCCGACGCGACTCTTTTAGTTTTTACAGTGAAAGCAAAAAACAACAAAAACAACGACTTTATTCAACAATTTCTTCTCTTCTCTGATGTAGTGAACGCAGTGCAGCACTTTCAGATTCTACATCAGAACATATATATTTTGATCTGCGTTTGTCAAATGAGGTTAGTTTGGTTCAATATTTGAACTTCAATTAAACTTATTTGTGTAGCAAAAGATATATATATATATATATATATATATATATATATATATATATATATATATATATATATTGTATGTTCAGATATTCATACAACTAAATATTCTAGTTTTGTGAAATTGTTCGAAAATGCTGGTGCTGGCTAGAAACAGTTAAAAATGCTGCTTAATAAACATCCAGTTTTGCAATAAACAAATAGGAAATTTGTTTGTTCATTCATTCCTGAAATTGCTTTTTCAAGTTTATTGCACATTCAGCTCAGATATGCTTGTTTAGCCATGTACTATAAGAAGTATTGATAATACAGTGATCAAATCTTCTAGACTCAGTGGCGTTTGGTGGAAATGAACTGCTATTTTTCTAGCAATAGACTCAAAAATGAAAGCATAGTAAAAAAAATGTGTGCCTCTTTATAGCTTGTGGCTTGATGTGTTTATACATTTACCTCTGAGCTTATCGTGTAATGATGAAGACTTTTTTCCTGGAATTTCAGCTTTTGAAAAACGTTGAAGTTCGCAATTCAAGACTAGGGACATTCCTGTGTAGTGTATTGTGCAGAACTGGTACAAGGACACTTGAAATGATTTGGATGAGAGTCCCGTTGGAGGCCTTGAGTGCGTCATTGACGTGTAAGAGTGTGTATGGCGGTTTAGCGGTAGATTCTGGAGATTAGCTCTCAAATGCTAAAGGCATGAGGAGGTTCGGGCCGCGGGACAGAGGGGAGAGAGAGAGAGAGAGAGAATTCCCTGTCCGTAATTAGTATGGATCGCCAAAGCAACTAATCGGATTGAGGGAAACAAACTGGATTGCATTTCCGAGGTAGATTCATGGCTGAAGCCAAAGCCTCTCCTGAGATTTTGCATGGTGTCAGCACACACACACTCTCACCTCTGTTCCATCTTGGTCACGGTGTGGGGTTGTTGAGCCTCATTAACGAGCATCGTTAGCTAATTGCTTTGCCATTGTTCACTCATGCACAGTGACCTTGATGGCCCAGTCCCATATACAGCAGCAGTTCTCCTCCACCAGCAGATATTCAAACACCTTAATGCAGTCTGTATGTTAATGATGCACTGATATAGAAATATTGGCCTATTTATGTAAGTATTGCATATTATGGTTTACAGGATTAGTTCACTTTCAAATAAAATTTTCCTGATAATTTACTCACCCCCATGTCATCCAAGATGTTCATGTCTTTCTTTATTCATTCGAAAAGAAATTAAGGTTTTTGATGGAAAAAACTAAACTGGCGCTGCGTTCGTTCCGCAAGTAGAATAGGGAAGGTTTAGGACATACAGCTTTTTGAAGAATACGAAAGTGCAGTTTTGGCAGAAGCACTTGGATTCGTTTATATAAAGCATATACAATTACATTTTTTTCGAAAATGACTGATCGTTTCTATGTCTAGATAAGACCCTTATTCCTCGTCTGGTATCGTTTAAAGCTCTTTGAAGCTGCACTGAAACTGTAATTTTGACCTTCAACCGTTTGGATTCCATTGAAGTCCACTATAAGGAGAAAAATCCTGGAATGTTTTCATCAAAAACTTTAATTTCTTTTCAACTGATGAAAGAAAGACATGAACATCTTGGATGACATGGGGGTGAGTAAATTATCAGGAAAATTGTATTTGAAAGTGAACTAATCCTTTAAATATGTGCCTGCTTGAGCATGAGGGATCCATCCATCCATCCATCCATCCTTTATGTAATCATATATAATAATATTATTATAATATAAATATGTAGCATTCCTATAGGTATACACTCTTTGCAGAAAAGGTTCAGTTCAGTGAGGTTCAATATGCTGGGTTAAAAATAACCCAAGTTGGGTTTAAAATGGACAAACCCATTGATTGGGTTGTTTTAACTCAGTGTTTGGGTTAAATGTTTGCCCAACCTGGGCAGTTTTATTTAACTTGGCTAATGTTTAAAAATTACTGTATTGCTTGTTAAAAATGAACCCAAAGTATGTTGGAAATTAACATTTATCAATAAGTTTCATGAATAATAATTAAACAATAAACATTTCTTAAATTGCTTATTAATAAATGTTCATGTTTTGATTATTATTGTTGCCTCTAGTAATTATGTGTCTGATTTTTAATTTCCAACCTATTTTGGGTTCATTTTAAGCCAGACATATAGTCATTTTTAAACAATAGTTGGGTTAAATAAAACTGCCCAGCATGTTGGGCAAACATTTAACCCAACCGCTGTGTTTATCTATATTTAACCCAACTTGGGTTTTTTTTTTTTTAACCCAGCATTTTTTTTAGAGTGTAGAAATATAAAGAACTAAAGAATGCCAAAAATATTCCAAATAAGGAGAAATGTCTTAAATGATTGCATAATACTTTCATGTTTAATGTGTTATTTCATTTTTTCCCCCACTGATAAAGTATGTTTACAAGCCATTTAATTCATAAAATGTTATGAAAATTAAAAATGAATGAAAGCAAAATTAATTAAAACTAAATCCATAAAATGATCCCATGCTGAGAACCTCTAAAAGGTTCAATATATATGAAGCACCTGAAGGAACCCTTTGAGGTTCTATATAGAACTTTTCCTTTAAGACTGTAATATTACAATTCTGACATTTTCCCTTGTAATTATGTTTTTTAGTGTACTTATGATATTTTAAGTCCATTAAAGGGTTTAGCAAAGTAACAGCACACCTTGAGAACTCATTAATGTCTGTAGCACAATTTTAGTACTCGTTAAGAGGTTTGTTCAAATCACTGATACTAACACTAACTCTATGAGTGATGATAGTGATGGTAACTTTGCATGAAGGAACTTTAAAGAGTGAATATAAGCTCTTGTGTGTGTGTGAAATGAGGTAGAAGCTGATAAAAGAGTGAACAGGAAGTATACTTGTGTAGTTTGGTTTGATTTGTTGATGATTGTGTGGAGTGAAAGGCGAGCTGTGCGTGCGTGTGTGTTTGTGTGTGTGTGTGTGTGTGTGTGTGTGCGCGCACTCATGAGGGGGTGGACCTCTCTCCGTCCCATCTGTTTGGGGTTCATCTTTGTCCTTATAATTAATGAAAGCAGAGGGGGCTTCATGACACACACACACACACACACACACACACACACACACACACACACACACACACAATCAGCACCCTGAGCTTTTCACTAGCAGGTTTTGTTTTAGCTGAATTGCTCCCTCTCTTTCTTCCTTCTCTTTTGTTGTTTTCATTCACTTTTTTTTTTTTTTTGTTTTTGCTGTTTCGTGCTGATTAATTTGCCCTCACCCCCTTCCTGCCTCTCTCTCTCTATCTGTTTTCTCCGTATCTCCTCCCTCTCAGCTCCGAGCAGAGATTGGATGGTGGGATAGGCTTTGCCTGCCCTCAGGCCTGAAAAGAGGATTGTTTGGAAACAGATCTGTTCCAGTAACCTGTAAAAGGAGTAGCCTTCGTCAACACACACACACTCTTGTGTTTCTATCAGTTTGTTCTTTCTGTCTGATAGCAAAACTGTCATTTCTGACCTCATTTTGGATTCTGTAAAGCTTTGGTAATCCACGGATGTTAAGATGTGTTTGAAGGAAACAGGATGATAGCTAGAACCGTATGGTCAGATATTTTTAAAGACAGAACTATACGATTTTTAGTACATTTTTACAAACCCCTAACCCTACACTCTTAAAAATAAAGGTTCTTTTTTGGCATTTATGGTTCCATGGAACCCTTCTATTACACTAAAGATTCTTTATACTGAAAAAAGCTTACTAAGAAAAAAAACAAATAGTGGTTCTTTGGGGAACCAAAAATGGTTCTTCTATGGCATCGCTGTGAATACACCCTTCTGGAAACTTTATTTTTAAGAGTGTAAACATGTTCACCATTATGAATGACTCCTCAAATCATGCTGCTTGTGCTATTGAAATGACTGACATTGCACTAAAAACATCCAAAACATCTTTGGCCCTGTTTCCACCTGGCACAAGTGGATGGTGCTAAATACAGGTGTAAACAGGGTTTAAAATATTTTGACCTCTTTTGACCACTTCCAGAGGTAGTTGAAAACACACTGTTTTAGTAGTGTAGATGCTCAAGTGGTCGAATGCATTCGAACAGCCTTAAAAGACCTTCTACTCTCCGCCTAGTGACCTAATGCGTAATCATTATGGGAAGCGCGTTAGCCTGACGGGATTTAAACTTTGTTGGCTGAAGACCCAAGTTTGGTTTGAAGAGGACAAACATACCAAGCACAATGTTCTCTCACCAATCCTGATTTCTAACAACCACTCGCAGCGTTTGGCCGGTCTTGCGGCTGTCAGAGCAGAAACGAAAGCTGCTGCTCTCCATGTTTTTCTGTCATCTCTGGTTGCGTTCATACGTACATCGAAAGATATGAAAAAGCCCATAAATTTACCCACCCATAGACACTTCCCTCGAAGAAATCAGGACAGAAGTTGAAAGTGGACAAAAGAGGTGGATTAAAACGCAGGTGTAAACGGGAATGTGTCTCCTTTGTCTACTTGTGAGCCGATTGACCAAAATGAATCTTAATACCAGGTGGAAACAGTATGTATCAGGGGATATTTTTGTTTTCTTCAGTAAATGTTAAAATCTAGTTGTTTAGTACTATTGTGATCAAACTTGATTGTAAAGACATTTATAATGTTGCAAAAGACTGTACAGTAGTGTACATAAAACATAACTATTAGAAGCTAAATTGACTAGTACACTGTAAAAAATTATTGTCATGATTTATCACATTTTTTCTTTTGTCAGATCAACTTCAATAATTAATGTGGTTCAGATAACAGAATATTTTGAGTTTCTATTGATTAAACCAATCGCCTTCATTGTATTAACTCAAATTTTTAATTTCAATGAACTCAAAATCAACTTTTTTATGTTAAACCAACAGTGTAGTTTTGCACATGAAAAATCAGTCCTGTAGATTATCAATGCTTTACAGAATACTACAAAATGAGGTTAAAATGATGCTGGTCTACGAGTGGCGTTTTCATTTGGTTAAACTGATTCACACTCATATATCTGACGTGACTTAACATTATGTTTTTGTCTGTTTGGTATTTCTCGTGCACAGGTTGGGACGAGGTTTGGGATCAGAAGGTGACTATGAGTGTAGTCTAGAGATTCTGAGCTGAAATCATAGTACTAAAACTGTAGACACTGGCAAGACCAACATCCTAGAGTCTTGCTGGACCGCACTAATAGAACGCTACTGTATGCTACACGTATGTGAATCTAGTTGGTGTAGACGGTCATTTAGATCAAAGGCAGTGCATAACAGCATGGCATGGGGTGGCTAGAGATGGTTTCTAGAATTAGGATGGAGATCGTCTTGTCTAGTGGGGTTAGTGGTGCTCATGGGAATCAAATTTATGATGCTGATTTTTGTTGATTGGTTCATAAAGCGGAATTAACAAATCTAGGATACGCTCTGAAAAATGCTGGGTTAAAAACAACCCAAGTTGGGTTGAAAATGGACAAACCAAGCGATTGGGTTGTTTTAACCCAGTGGTTGGGTTAAATGTTTGCTGGGCAGTTTTATTTAACCCAGCTATTTTTTAAAAATGACTATATGGCTGGCTTAAAATGAACCCAAAATGGGTTGGAAATTAAAAATCAGACACATAATTACTAGAGGGAACAATAATAATCAAAAGGTGAACATTTATTAATAAGCAATTTAAATAAATGTTTATTGTTTAATTATTCATTAAACTTAATAATAAATAATGTTAATTTACAACATATTTTGGGTTCATTTTAAGCAAGCAATACAGTCATTTTTAAACAATAGTTGAGTTCAATAAAACTATCCAGAAGGTTTGGCAAACATTTAAAACAACCCAATCGCTGGGTTTGTCCATTTTCAACCCAACTTGGGTTGTTTTAAACCCAGCATTTTTAGAGTGTACCTTCTAGATTGCCAGGATACTGATCTATATTTTACTTTACAGGGTTTATTCTCATACAGCTGCTGTCAAGCATCTGGTCAAATATGGTTTACTAATCAACTAGTCTGTAACTTTAATTAAAAAAAAGCTTTTTTTTTCTATTTATTTTTAAGATATATATTTAGGAATCCATATGAATATAACTTGCTCCAGTCTGCATTTTATTGAATCAAATTCTTGTCTTTTTCTTTTTGTTTCCCTGTCAGGGTTTCTAATTGATTTCATTGTGCACAAAGAGTTTTGCGTAGCAAACATTAAACCAACTGTTTCATATTACTGGTTCAAAAACCTGGCAGATTAAGCAATTTTAAAAATATATCCCAACAAATAGGAAGCATTAGTGCTCAAAAAATTAGAATTTCATTGTTTTCAAAATGTATTGATTGATTTTTCTTTCTTTAGTTTTGCAGGATAAAGCACCGGGAATGCCAGGTTGTGCTAACTTCGGCTAATGCTGGTGCTAACCTGTTCATAGTAATGTAAAACTCATAGCTAGAATCAAGTAACAGATGCATATGTTCATCACTTACCAGGTAGTCCAACTTTCTCGCTTACTTTTCTCCTTTTTTGTCCGGTCTCGGTATAAGTTGTGTTGTCAAACCGGACGTGTCAATAAGTTCTTTGTTGATTGGCTTGCACAACTTCGTGTCATGCAAATTTCACATGCAAAGATGCAATTGAGGAAAATATTGTGCGTTCGCAGCAATCGCATCACCCAATTCGCCTCATTTGCGTCGCCCAGATTCACGTGAATTTGTGTCTTTGCATTTGTATGTAATCTACTGGTGCAAATAATTAAATCTGCATTTAGTGGGCACACACCATTAGAGTATGTCTTTTAAAGGAACCAAAAATACTGTTTTTCTTTTGTAAAATGTCTGTAGTATCACCAAATAATGTGCTCTTGGTATTGGGGCGTTTTTTGACATTTTCAAACATCATGTAAATTTCTATAAATAAATCTTAAACGTACCCCAAACTTTCGAATGATACAAATATTAAATATTAATATCACAATATTACTTTTTTTACTGTATTTTTTAATTAAATAAATGCAGTCTTGGTGAACATCTCATCTTCTTTCTTTTTTTAATTTTGCAGGATATTTAGAGAGTAAATTTTTTCTGGGATCACCGGTATCAACTTCTTTAAAATAACAAAATAAATATAAGCTTAATACATTTATTTGACATAATAGATATTTTAAAACATGGACAAGTGAAAGCTTTAAGCATAAGCTGTAAAGAAGTTTTCTTTCAGTTTTTCTTGTATTTCTCACATGACTTGCAATGGTCAGATGATTCCACACCGGCCGGAAACATGGTGGGAATTTTCTGTAATTCCTCTTGAAATATTTCAGAGGATTTGTCTGTTGTGAAAGCTTTCATTTTCTGCCAGGTTCTGCTTGCAAGACTTTGTGAATATTGTTCAAGTAAAACAGTTTGTTGAAATATCTGATGCGTTAAATTGTGTTTTATGGCATCAACAAAATAAAATCATTAATAAATTAAATAAATGTAATAACTTACATTTTCATGGTGTAGATTACTTAAAGAAAACACTGACAGAGATTAAACTGTAGAAAGTACTTAATCTGGTTTTATTTAATGGGGTTTTTTTTCATATAATGATCTCATTATGTTAGAAGTGTTAACATCAGTAAATCTTTGGGAAACACTGACCGGTCTGTTTGTTGAACAGCTGTGAGCGGATTTTGAGAATATTTATGAACTACTATCCTTGTCTCTCAAATGGATAACTGGCTGTCTTTTCCATAAATACATGATGTTTCTTCACACTCATGCCTCTTATTCCCTCTTAAGATTCAAAGAAGCTTAATTCACATGCTAAACAAATCTCTCTTTCTCTCTCTCGTTCTGTCTCAGATTGACCCTAAGGTGGCCTTCCCACGTAGAGCTCAGCCGAAGGTGAGTGCTAAGTCTCAGTTCAGGTTAACATCACAGGTGTTGTGATGTCACACGTCACTTCTCATTAAGGACATGTATGTTCTGTTCTAAAACCTAGTGAGTGTTTTAAAGCATCATAGGTGTTTTCTCCATGTGACAGCTCTTCCAAACTGCAGGCAGCTACCTCCTTTTTGACCATTTTGCATAGAAGTGTCTTGAAACATGGGCATCCTGTTAATTTTTTCAAAACAAAACCTTTAGAATGACAAGTAAAAAGACCTTAAAGGGGATAATATTAGTCTCTGGTGTCCCCAGAATGTGTCTGTGAAGTTTCAGCTCAAAATACCCCACAGATCATTTATTATAGCTTGTCAAATTTGCCCCTATTTGGGTGTGAGCAAAAACACGCTGTTTTTGTGTGTGTCCCTTTAAATGCAAATGAGCTGCTGCTTTCCAGAAGAGGGCGGAGCTTTAACAGCTCAACAGCAACAAAGCTGGAGAATCTCACGCAGCCAAAATGAGGATTGTCAGTAACGGTGTTCAGCCTTACATTGTTCAAACCGGAGTCGACACTGATGGAGAGACTCAGGGAGAAGTTACAACTTTTAGAACAAAAAGTTCTACAACACTCTACTACAACAACTCTTCCTCTTCTCTAAAGCAGCCCAACATGGCCTCGCCCCCTTTGTTGCATGTTCTCAGGGGCGGGGTTTATGTAAATCTTAGAGTTAGTGATGCCACTAACCCAGGAAGAAGCTTGTTGTAGTTCCAACCAGCCGTTTGTTGTAGTACGTAAAAAGCGATTTCTGTAAAAGAAAATATCTCCCTTCGCATTGAACTTTGAGCGTCGTTAACAACTATAATAATAACTTTTTCTATTTGAATATATTTTAAAATGTAATTTATTCCTGTGATCAAAGCTGAATTTTCAGCATCGTTACTCCAGTCTTCAGTGTCACATGATCCTTCAGAAATCATTCTAATATGCTGATTTGCTGCTCAAGAAACACTTCTGATTATTATCAACAGTTACCTTAATACTTAAAACATCATATTTAAGTGTACGTTGTGATGCATCTTTTTCCAGGATTGGTTAAAAATAATAACTTTTGTAACATTATGAATGTCATCACTGTCACTTTTGATCAATTTATTGCATCCTTGCTGAATAAAAGTATTAATTTCTTTTGGAAAAATCCAAACTTTTGAATTGTAGTAAAGTATATATCCTTCAAAGATAAGGTAAGCCCAGAATGCATTGCGATTTCACCCAAGATGGCGTTCAAAAAATAGTCAAATTAAAATAAAACAAAATTAACACTTTTCCTGTCTACACTCGACTGTCCTATAAAACGAATGGCAAATAAAGCCACCAAAAATCAATCAAAATTTGTGCTGTGTATTTTTATGCTTACTAGTGTATTGCATTGTTAGCTTGAAATCAAGTCTCCCCTGTGTGTCACATGATGAAAAGTGTTAGTTGTGTAACTGGCAGAGTTTCTCCCTATGGAACATTCCAATTCAAGTTCCATTTATGAGGTTCCATTTTTAGTTATTATGTTCCCTTAGAAGGCAGCTGTGTAGACAGTAAAGTAGCTCACTAGGTTTTAGTCATACATTACTCCTACTTTTTTTTTAAATAGCTGTGACTAACTCTTGTATATTTTACCGGTAACAATTTACAATTAATTCTACAGCATTTATCAATCTTAGTTAATGTTAATTTCAACATTTACTAATACATCATGGAAATCAAATGTTGTATTTGTTAACATTAGTTAATGCATGGTGAACTAATGCAGCCTAGTGCCACCCTTGCTTTCTTCTAGAAAGTTCGGTAGTTTTACTTGATCATTTCTTTGTCTCATTATTTGTCTTTTCTCTGGTGTTTTCAGCTGGTAACAAGAACAAAGAAGATCTTTGTTGGAGGGCTGTCTGTCAACACCACCATCGAAGATGTGAAACAGTATTTCGATCAGTTCGGAAAGGTGAGTTCAAGGGCCAAATTCTACTCTCTTATTTCTGTCATAATGTAGTTTCGTTTTCATGAGCATTTTCCAAGCCTCTCTCTGATCCTTAGGCTGTGTTTAGCACTGTAATGTAAGACTTCTGTATGACAGTAATACTTTTGTTCATCAGGGCAGGTCAGGCTGCTTAATACCACACAGGTGTTAAAGGGATAGTTCACCCAAAAATGTAAATTCTGTCATCATTTACTCACCCTCAAGTTGTTCCAAACCTGTACGAGCTTCTGTCTTCTGCTGAACACAAAAGAAGATATTTTGAAGAATATGGGTAACCAAACAAATACTATGGAAGTCAATGGGGCCCATCAGCTGTTTGGTTACAGACATTCCTATGTTATGTAAATAGAGGCGGTGATATGTTAATGAGCTTGTGGTTGTGATATCATGAACAAGCATGATGATTTGCATCTTAGTTTCTATAAATGATTGCAAATATTAGAGCATGACTACCAGGAAAAAATACTGTTTTTCTGTATCACCGAATAATTTACTCTTGATATTGGTGCTTTCATTGACATTTTGAATTCCAAAAAAGGTCACGTAAATGTGTCTCTGTTCTGATGCACACAAAACACATGATATCTATTTTATGCTCCATCTGTCTCCACTTGTTCCATTTGTTACTGTCATATTCGGTGTCAGTGGTAAAGAATTGGTGTCCCAGTTGGAGATGGAGTCCTTGGAGTGTAGCTGCTTTTTCTTTCGTGCGAGAGCGGCACGCTGAGTTGAATAGTGGACAAACAGGGTCTAAAGAAAGAGAAGAGCGTATGAGTAGATGCAGGAGACGAGTGAGGGAGGCGGCGTCACCTCCTGTGGGTCGAGAGCACGAGAAGAGGACGCCTCTGAAAAGAGGAGAAAGAGTAAGACACGCACTACTAATGGAAGCTTAAAAGTGGGCGTCCTAGAAAATTGTCCTAAACTAGCCAGAACTATTAGAACAACTATTGGGACCCTAAATAGATACAAAACAACTGGCCATGGCCATGTTTAAATGTAAACTACCCTTCAAAAGTTTATGGTTAGTACGTTTTTTTGAATGTTTTTGAAAGAAGTCTCTTCTGCAAGCCAAGGCTGCGTTTATCTAATTAAAATGCAGTTAAAACAGTGAATATTTTTACACATTTTTACACTGTTTTCTATCTGAATATGTTGTAAAATGTAATTTATTCCTGTGATCAAAGCTGAATTTTCAGCATCATTACTCCAGTCTTCAGTGTCACACGATCCTTCAGAAATCATTCTAATAAAGTAAAACCGTGTATTCAATGAGAAAAGTTGAGGCAGGACTTGATTGTAAGCATTAAAAACTGTCTGGTTTGTAAAACACGTATTACTCTAAAAAAGAACGGTAAAAAAATCAAAACAGTAAAATACCGTTTTCCATTGAAACAGTAATATACCATAAAAACAATGCATTCTGGGTAATATTATTTGTCAGTTCTGAGACAGTAACCTATAGGATACTTTCTCGAAAATGAGAGATATTACCCAGAATGCATTGTTTTTATGGTATATTACTGTTTCAATAGAAAATGGTATTTTACTGTTTCGATTTTTTACAGTTTTTTTTGTAGAGTGAGGTGTCAGGTGATTGGAAAGGAAGGCCAAGAACATTGTATGTGGTGTATAGATAAATAGGGTTAAGTTTGTGATGTCACCTTTGAGAAAAATAGTTTTTTGTTCATGTTTTATTGATCATTTTGACTTTATAAAAATACCAAAATCCACTTGCGAGTTTACCATGACCATAATTCGATTGGTAATGTTTATGTGAAACATACTTATATAAAGTCACTCTTATATAAAGTGACACTCACTGCAGTAAATGCTGTGAAGGTAGGACCGGGAGAACGGAGAGACAGAAAGAGAGCGAGGGTGTGAAGGTGCTGTTGGTAAAAGGGGGAGGGTCTCAGAATCTTAACTAATCTGATGCAACAGCTGCTGCCCCCCCCCACCCTCTCAAGCTTGTTTCCACGGTGACCTGCTGGGCCTATTGTCTCCGCACACATCTCACTGTGACACCGGGTGCATGTGGGCTCTTTTTTTTTTTCAAATATGTAAATGCACGTGTGGATTCAGTGGTGTACGCTCTCACAAACGCTTATTAGTGGGTGTCAGCAGCTCTTGCACCTGTTGGGCTGCTAGGAAAGACTTAATAAGGCACTGCTAAAAGTTTAAAGACAACATGAAATCAGTTTTGCCCCATATTTACTATTCAAAAGTTTGGAATAATTACCATGTTTTAATGTTTTTAAAGAAGTCTCTTATGCTCACCAAGGCTGCATTTATTTGATCAAAGCACATTAAAACAATATATGAAAAATTTATATTATTACATTTACAAAAATTATTTTCTATTGTAATATATTTTAAAATGTAATTTTTTCCTCTGATGCAAAGCTGGATTTTCAGCATCCAGTCTTCAGTGTCACAAGATCCTTTAGAAATCATTCTAAAATGCTGATTTGCTGCTCAAAAAACATTTCAGAATGTTCAAAATCAATGTGTGATTTAAAACAGTCACGCAAAACTGAATGATACAATCCTAGCTAACAAAATATGTTTATACAATCTTAAAAATGCTGGGTTAAAAACAACCCAAGTTGGGTTGATTGGGTTGTTTTGACCAGTGTGCTGGGCAGTTTTATTTAACCAAATTATTGTTTAAAAATGACTAGGCCTCTATGGCTGACTTAAAATGAACCCAAAATGAGTTGGAAATTAAAAATCAGACACATAATTAGAGGCAACAATAATAATGAAAAGGTGAACATTTATTAATAAGCAATTTAATAAATGTTTATTGTTTAATTATTATTCATTAAAATGATTAAAATGTTCATTTATTAAACATATGAATAAATGTTAATTTCCAACATACTTTGGGCTCATTTTAAGAAAGCAATACAGTAATTTTTAAACAATAGTTAAGATAAATAAAACTACTCAGCACGTTGGTCAAATATTTAACCCAACCGCTGGGTTTGTCCGTTTTCATCCCAACTTGGGTTGTTTTTAACACTGCATTTTTAGAGTGTATTAAGTTATGAAATGTTATTTCTGAAAGTTCTCTGAATGTTCAAAACATTCAGACTTTTAAATGTTTTGCGAACGTTAGGGAAACATTCCATTTTATCATTCTGCAGACATTATGAGTTACTTTTGAATGTTCTCTGAACATTCCGAAACATTAAAAAAAAACGTTAAATGTCCAGCTAAAACATTTCAGAAAAACGTGTTCCATGAACAATAAAAAATTTTTTTTTGTGCAAACATTTATTAAAGAACATTATTAAAGACCAGGTAACTTGAAGTTTCTTTCAAAAACATTACATAATCTTAATTATTCCAAACGTTTGACTGGTAGTGTAAAATCAAGTCCTTCCCTACATAATTATGTCCCACTGGATATTTTGTTTCTCTGATAAATATAACAATATACAGAAGCTAAATGTGTTGCGAATTCCATTTTGGGCATTCAAGCTAGGTATGCACGATATATCTGCCACCATACCGGTATCGGCCGATATATGTTCATTTTTAATGTTAAATAAATTAAATAATTAAATATATAATTTATCGGCTCTCAAATAAGAAATAAGAAAGCACCAACGAATAAGAATAATCAGTTATCGGCCAAAATTTCATATCACTGCATCCCTAATTCAAGCACAGAGAAAGTTTGTGAAAGCAATTTTGATTCATCTTCATTCAAGGTTAAAGTTTACAAAGAAGGGATTTTTTTTTTACATTTAATCTGTGTAAATATTGTGCTTTTCCTCTACACTCCTCTCACTCAGCGGTTGGATCCATATCAAAAACACGGTGCACATGCACTAGCGTATGTATCTGTTCGCAGTATTTGGTGGGAGAAGCCCTTGTTGCTGTGAACACAATCTGGCCGCCCGAGCCCGTCCGGGAAAACTCACTGCCCTCCATTGTCCTGATCTGTTAGGCACAATCCAAAATGGTTGGAATATGATCAGCCTCACAAAAGCGAAGTACAGTGAGAGTCCAAGCGCTCCGACCCACAACAATGGATATAATGAAACATTGAGAGGGAGAGGGCCAGTGGAACGGACAGACTGGAAAAGTTAGTCTCCAGTCAGCCATGAGAGGTGTCGATTAGAGAGCTTCACTGGACCTTTTGTCCGCTGGCCTGTTTAAAGGGAAAACGAGTGATGAGGAAGGCATAAAAATCTAGTTTTATCTGGAGATCTTACATCTTCTGCTTGTTTAATAAAACAGAAATGTGACACTTGGCGTTACATCCCGGATCATTTTTTTTAGAGAGGACAGAGAGTGTGTGTTTTATTGTCTGAGGTAACTATATAGACTAAATAACGCAGTTCATTTTATGTGCTCATCCATGACAGTGTAAACAAACATGCCTCCAGAAATCCCTAACTTTTCTTTTGGAGTTTGTCTCAAACCTGTAAAATGATTTTAGGTTGTGTTTGGACAATGTAGCCATTATCTTTGAAGCACTTCCTTCTTAAACTTTTACATTTCATTATTTATTTATTTAAAGAGGACCTATTATGCAAAATTTTGAACACAAATGTGTGAGAACAACCAGCCTAGAATGGTAAAAATCCACTCACTCATTTTTTTTTATAATTCCCATAAATCAAAAGTGGTCTCTTCAAACAAGCTGATCCCTATGATGACATTATCGTAAAGAGAAGCCCCGCCCACAGCCAGTGACGATCTGCCCTATTTGCATAGACACCGCCCTGAGTGAGAAGCACAGGTTCCGCCATTTCTGGATGTACCAGTGCATATAAGAGTCTCCATAAGCTTCCTCCATCTGAGTCACTGAGGACACCGTGGTTAAATTTCATTTTCAAAGAAAATCGGTAAAGTCTTATGCGTTTGCGCCAATCATTTTGTGCTGGACTGCTTCACAATTGAGGGTCTTTTCAAGGACTCCGGTTCGAACATATAAGGCTGAACACCATTAATGAAAATTTCTGACATTTTCAGTGCGTGAGATTGTCCTGTTTTGTTGTTGCCTGTGTTCAGGCAATCTGTCCTACACAGGTATGCCGGAGCATGAGCTCTTGAAGCTCCGCCTTCCTCTTGAAAGGGGGCTGGGAGCAGCAGCTCATTTGCATTTAAAGGGACACACACAAAAACGTTGTGTTTTTGCTCACACCCAAAAAGTTTGAGCAAAATTTAACAAGCTGTAATAAATGATCTGTGGGGTATTTTGAGCTGAAACTTCACAGACACATTCTGGAGACACCAGAGACTTATTTTACATCTTGTAAAAAGGGGCATAATAGGCCTCCTTTAAATATATATACACACACATACACATATATATATATAATTATTATTATTATTATTTGTCAGTTCTGAAACCTTTTATTATCTTTAGGGATGCAATATCTTTGACCATATCTTCTTTTATTAGCAGTTTTCTAGATTTTTGGCTTCAGTCTGATTAGACTGATTTTGTAATCATATAATGTCAGGGTTTATTTTTTTATGATTAAGATAAACTAGCTAATTATAATAAAGTAAACTTTTTTTTTTACATGCCAGTTTACAAAAGTACACAACAACTAAATATTTACTTCTTCAATAAGCAAACATAAGTGTTTGTGTAAAACCCACTGTAAAAAAGTTTAAAGTTTAGGGAAGAAGGAGGCGGAAACCAGTGAAAGTTCAACGTAAAACTTAAATCATAAAATACATAAACAACAAAACGGAAATAAAGCGACAGCCCCCACGGATGACTTCCGCATATAAACATAATAAAACAACAACATAAAATCCAGGCCTGTTCCTCACTGTCTTTCACTGTCATCACTCCTTCTTTTAACCTACCGGAGCTCCTCCGTGGGGACGCAATAACATTCACCCTCGCTCCGTTCCCACGGCTCTCGGCCCCACCCTGCTTGCCACACTCACCACCGTGGTGCTGATGAGTAGTGGGTGGTTGCTATGCAGTTGTTAGGGTATTCTGGGTTCTTTCTTGCTGGTCCAAATCTAAAGAACCTCAATGAAGATATTCTTGTCTCTATATGTGGCTCAGGTCACTCTTCAATCTAAATCCATGGGATTTGTCAGTCGTTTTATCATCTGCCAGGTATATTCCATTGCTTAGTAAAGTAACAACACGCCTCTACTCAACAAGCCTCACAATTTGCGGTATGATTCATGTTCATAGAACAAATGGTGCATGATTGTTTGTGTGCCAAAGAGTAATACTCATGGTTAGGGGTGTGTTTAAATCACTAACCCTAAGTGTGATCAATAATAATAGGCGTGGTTTCACTTGGAGCATGTCAAATTCTAGTTCGGCGCTCTAGTGTGATTTTTTTGTGGGAACAAAAACATCTGAATCATCCAAAAAGTCGACTGTCAGTATTGTTTATCTCTAATTAATCGTTAATGGGTGAGTAAAACAAGTTTTCCATCTCTTTCATGTATTTTTACATGGTCGGTAACTCATAAACAAGCATCACATTGGTCATTTTTCACATCGGACATCATGCTAATGCTCACAGCAGCTGTCGGTCCGACTTTGCAGTGTCATTGGATTTGGAAGATGGGGAGGGGGTGTTTGTGGGATTGAGTCAATGAAGGGAAGGGTACGACCAGGTTTCAATAGGAGGGGGGGCAGGAGAGGGTTATAGTTAAATGTCAAGTCTAAGAGTGTGTGTTTGACAGCGACCCGTCCGGGCTAAGAGTGTTTGACCTTTCCCATGGTCATTTAACCAGGTGGCACTGAAAAGCGCCACTCGGTCACATAAATGTTGGCGTGCCATGTGACTCTCGAGCTCCTCGGCTGGTGCCGTCCTGCCGACAGCTCTCACACAGACTGAATTGACAGTATAATCCTGAAGAAGAGGCCATCAGTCAGTAAATAACGAGGCCTCAGATTTGGAAAGTTAACAGTTAACGGTTGCTTCACGATGCTCATGTTACAGGTTGTGTAGAGTTTCATCAAACGCTTGAAAGCAGGATATAAATGAACAGATTCACACAGTCATTGTCAACTCGCTGTAACTCTGTGTTGAACAGAAGCAAGGATTTTACCACGGTTAAGGTGTGGTGTTAGGGTACATGCAAAGACATCAGTATTGAGTTACAAATCATATTGATATTACTATAATTAATATTAATGCTATAATAATGTTTGGGTTAGATAATGTATTTTTAATTTATTAAAATTGTATGTTTATCTAACCCAAACATTATTATGTTATTAATATACATTTTTAATATTAATATTACCTTAAAATAATGTAGTTATAATTATTATTGTATATTATAAATATGTATTTTATTGAAATAATGAAATAAAATATTATTAAAATTAATAATTAATTAATTCATTTTAATCATATTTTATATATATATATATATATATATATATATATATATATATATATATATATATATATATATATATATATATATATATATATATATATATATATATATATATATATATATATATATATATATAATATATATATATATATAATATATATAATTGTTATTAAATATATATATATATATATATATATATATTAATATTTTAAATTAATTAATTTTTAAATAATATTTTATTTAATCAATATTATATATGTGTGTGTGTGTGTGTGTGTGTGTGTGTATATATATATATATATATATATATATATATATATATATATATATATATATAGAAATTTGAATAAAGCATATCAATTAATTCTAAATAATTTATTCTATATAATTGTTATATATATGTGTGTGTGTGCATATATTTTTTTAATTTTAATAATAATATAGATTATATAAATTATAAATTATTTAGAATTAATTAATATATATTTTATTCAAATAATCATTCATTGTTATAAATTAAATTTCAAATCAAATAATTTACTTAATTTAAATAACAACTATAATTACATTATCTAACTCAAAGCTTCAGTACAGTAGGCCTAATACTAATGATTGATGCCAATAAACAACATTATGATCAAAGATTATTCTGTAAACGAATGTCTGAAGCAGTAATCTATAATTTCATTGATGTCAGGTGATCCATTTTATAATGGCTTTAAAAACAGCCCATCCAAACAGATTTGAAATCTATTCATAACTGTTTTTAACGTCTAAATGGTTCTGTCTACACATATGTTATTATGTGTTAGATGATATTGTGCCTGTTGATGGGTTGGAGACAGATTGAATAGTAAAGTTCTCTTTTCATTTGTTGTAATATTTTTACCCTGATCGTTGCTTCATCACTGAAAACATATTCCTCTCTCTTGTCAAAGTTTATTTTTCCAGCACTATTCATAACAGCCATTATCCAGCTCCTCGTCTCTCTCTCTCTCTGTTCTATTCATGAAAGGAGAAGCAAGGGAGGGGGTCAATTCTTCTAATTGAAATTCTTTGCGGAGTCTCCATGGGAATAGTAAACTTTGGAGAGGGTTTGAAGAGAAAGGGGGAACAGGACAGAGAGAGTTATTGAAAAGATTTACCCCCACAAACTGGAGAGATGCAGGGAATCAGGCTGTTGGTGTGGACACGGATGTCTGTTTAATGAGAGAGAGAGACGTGTGTTTGCACCTTCGCTTTGTGTCTCTGTTTATTCTCCACAAACAGTTTCTAGGGTTACTGCAGTCATGAAAAAGAAATGTCATGGAATTTTAAAACATGGAAAAATCATATTGCGAATATTAATTTGGCAAGTTATACTTCACTCTAAAATATTGGTAACACTTTACAATAAGGTTTAAACTACTTTAGTTAACATGAACTAAGAATGAACAATACCTCTACAGCATTTATTAATCTTAGTTCATGTTATTTACGAATACATTATGGAAATCAAAGTTGTATTTGTTAACATTAATGCACTATGAACTAACATGAACAAACAATGATCAACAGTATTTTTATTAATAACTAATGTTAACAAAGATTAATAAATACTGTAACAAATGATTATGTTAGTTAATATGTTAACAAATGAGACCTTATTGTAAAGTGTTACCACAATATTTCAGCTTGAGTTGCTTTTTAGTGAACAATTATTTCTAAAAATTCTTATTAAATTAGATTTTTAAAAATGTAATCACACACAACAGGATATCAGGGAATTTTAAGACCTGGAAAAGTCATGGAAATTTTTAAAGTCAATATAAATTTGTTTTGTTATATAATATTTTATTAGCCTGAATTGCTTCTTGTGTGCAATATGTAAAATGATTTTAAAACTCTTTATATAATCCCATAAAACAGGATTTGGGGAAATTTTAAGACTTGGAAAAGTCATGGAAATGTTTATATATATATATATATATATATATATATATATATATATATACATTTGTCTAGTTATATTTCATTGTAAAACATTTTATCAGCTTGAATTGTTTCTGGTGTGTACAATCTGTAAATTGATCTTAAAAAATCCTTATAAATCCCACAAAACAGGATTTTGGGGAATTTTAAGACCTGGAAAAGTCATTTTTATAGTCAATATAAATTTATCTGGCTATATTTCACTCTAAAATATTTTATCAGCCTTAATTGCTTCTTGTGTGTGCAATATGTAAAACGATCTTAAAAAATCCCACAAAACAGGATTTTGGGGAATCTTAAGACCTGGAAAAGTCATTTTTATATTCAATATAAATTTATCTAGTTATATTTCACTCCTAAATAATTGCTTCTTGTGTGTGCAATATGTAAAATGATCTTAAAAAATCCCACAAAACAGGATTTTGAGGAATTTTAATATATATTTGTCTAGTTATATTTTAGTCTAAAATATTTTATCAGCTTGAATTGCTTCTTGTATGTGTAAAATGATTTTTAAAAAAATCATATAATCATGCAGGTGCGCAACATGAAAATCATTTAAATTAATTGGATAAAATGACCCTGAATTTGGACTTCAGCACTAGATTCCTTCAGCATTAAAAATGAAGGTGCAAATTAAATTAAGCATTAAGAATAAGCACCATAGGAGAAACTCTGAAGTTCCACAAAGAAGTTTGCCAGTTGATGTCCAGTGTAACATCTGGGTTGTGAAGTGCTGATCTTGTAGAAAAATGGCTGTAGATACAAACAGGGTTGTTTGCTGAACCAAAGGTGCTTCAAAGTGTCCATGCTCCATCGGTTTCCCCTCTTTTATTTCACCCCCTTTCTTTTTCTTCCATCCATATTGTCTTTCTTCTCTTTCTCTCTGTCCATCTCTCTGTTCCCCCTCCCCGCTCGGCCCCTCCATCTGCTGCCCCTCTCTGTTTCTCCAGAGCTTCACAATAGAGCCTCATGCTGGGTAATGGCTTAGAGTGTCTCATCCCTCTCTTTTGTGTGTGTGTGTGTTTTGTCTGCAGGTTGATGACGCGATGCTAATGTTTGACAAAACCACCAACAGGCACAGAGGTAAGACGGCATTCAGGCACGCACACACGCAAATGCACACGCTCGCATTCAAAGCCTCGTTGAGTCATATAATTATACAACAACAGTCAAGTGTGTACATGCTTCCACAGTCCTTCAGCCTTCTCTTGTCTTCTCGTATCGTATTGTATCATATATCGTATCGTATTTGAGGAATATTTTACTGCTCAAAAGTTGCTTATTTACAACTCAGGAGATGTAATGGGGTTCTCATTTATACTTATGCTTCAGTATCAACTTCATCTCAGATTTTTCGAGAATTAAAAATAAAAGATGGAACAAATATTCTTACTAAAGGAGAATTTATTTGCTCTTTCATAGCTCATAGTTCAGGAGATTTAATTAAGTTATGTTCCAATTATATTTTAAGTATCAACTTTGTCTCAGATGCTTCTTCTAAACTTGGAATTAACTAGAAAAACTCATTTGTGATTGTGTATTTTAATGCTCAAAAGTTGCTCGACTCGAGAGACTTAATAAAGTTATGCTTCATTTGACCCTCTGGTGCTGTTCGGTCATTTTTGACCGAAAAATGTTACGTTTTGGTTTTTATTTCATCAGAATGGTACGAAACTTGGTAAAGGTTTTAGCACTTGCTGTGTGAACACACACACAAAATAATGGACATGATTCGAAAAGGATAAATGGTCCTGAAAAAAATAGTCACAACAAAAATTACTACACTGGAAATGAATGGGAAACAAATTTCATCTAGTGGAAGCGTTTGGTACTGCGCCCAAACTTAATCTTACTGAAAGCTCATTTTTTGAGATATCAACCTCAAATTTGGAGCACAACTTGTTTTATCACAGTTTTAGAGTAAAATATGTTTTGGAAAATATATATTTATTTCATATAAAATTTTAAAATAGGATTTTTGTGCAAGTTTCACATTTTGCTCCAAAGCATTCAAGATTTATGACAGTTTAACTCTCTGGTGCTCTTCGCGTGATGGTCAAAAATGACCTAATTTTTTAATTATTATTTCAGTGAAATGAACATACTATATTTTAGTTTGATAATGTTTTCTTATTTAATATTTTGCATTTTTAGGGGATTTTATGGTACTAAATTTTATTTACGCTGTAGTTTTATGTACATTTATTCACTTTTTGAGCATGGACCTGAAAATGAAATTTCCAACTTAAACTGTCATAAACTTTGAATGCTTTGGAGCACAGACTTAATTTTGGTCTCTTTTTTAAAGATGACACTTGGAAGATTATTGCTGAAGTGAAAAAGTTTTAAAAAGTTAACTTAAAAGTTACAGAATTTTATGTTTTTGTTATGAAAAATGCACAAAAATACTATTTTCAATTTTTATATGAAATATATATTTTCAAAAACACATTTTACTCTAAAACTGCAATAAAACCAAAGCCATAAATCTAAACAAGTTGTGCTCCAAAGTTGATATCTCAAAAAATGAGCTTTCAGTAAGATTTTGTTTTGCCGGAGTACCAAAAGTTTTCAATAGATAAAATTAGTTTTCCATTCATTTCCAATGCGCTCAATTTTGACCACGAGGAGCACAAGTGTGACTATTTTTTCCAGGACCATTTAACCTTTTCAAATCATGTCCATGATTTGTGTGTGTGTGTGTGTGTGTGTGTGTGTGTGTGAGAGTGTGTGTTCACACAGCAAGTGCCAAAACCTTTACCAAGTTTTGTACCATTCTGATGAAGTAAAAAATTCAAAAAAAAACAAAACGTAACATTTTTCAGTCAAAAATGAGCGAAAAGCACCAGAGGGATAAGTTGCAAATTTTATTTTTAGGTCTATGCTCAAAAAGTATTAACAGGTAATAAATGGATAATAACTATTCTATAAGTATAATTTAGTATCGTAAAATCCCCTAAAAATACAAAATATTAAATAAAAACATTATCGAACTAAAATATAGTACATTCATTTCACTGAAATAAAAATAAATGAAAAAATTCTGTCATGCAAGGAGCTTAAGCTTTCTTTAGGAGAAATAAAAATAAAGACAGATAAAACAGTTGGTCTTTCATAACTTTGAGATCTTTTTTCTTTTTGTCTCTTCTCTTCTCGTCATTGTCTCATCTTGTCTATTCGTTCAGAGGCACTGCTAAAGATCATGTAGGGTAATAAGGGTTTACTGTGCTGGTTAGTAGTTCAGAGGTTAAACCGTCATCCACCTGGGAAAGGAATAATCTAATAGACAGCAGGTGGGCGGAGTCTGTGATTTTGTCTAAGTGTGAGTGACAGATGAGTGGGCGGGACGGAGTAGGACAGGTAAGTGCAGCAGGTGAGGAGGTAATCTGTGGAGAGAATGGGCTGAATATATGAACAGATGTAAACAGAACAAAAGAGAGTTAAAGGGAATGAGAATGTAAAGGGAAAAGTGATGCCAGGATTGGATTGGACACAACTGGGCAAAATAAACATGCTCTATGTTTAGATTCTGTGAAAGCAGCATCATGTTTGTGATTCGTAAAGAGTGTGTACTTGCTCTGCAGGTTTTGGCTTTGTGACCTTTGAGAACGAAGACGTGGTGGAAAAGGTCTGCGAGATCCACTTTCATGAGATCAACAACAAGATGGTGAGTGTGTCCTGCTATGAAAGACTGGGTGTTCAAAACACCTTTTTGATGAAGGTTTAAAGTTCATATTCAGTAATAATATCAATTTGACTACACTGACACTATCAGATGAGAACAAAACTTGAACTGATAATGACGCTGCTGCTGCTTATAGCTGAAATTGAGCTCATTTCATAAGCGATGAACTTTACGCAGTTACTGAACCAACACCGAACTGAATTGTGCTGAATAATCACACTATAATCAGCTTTACAGCTAAATTTGAATCTGTCTGTATAACAATCTGTATTGTATAAAGCACTATAGAAATAAAATAGGCTTGAGTGTAAGGATTGTCTTCGGTTCTGTTTGAAGGTGGAGTGCAAAAAGGCTCAGCCGAAGGAAGTGATGTCACCGACAGGTACGGCGCGAGGCCGCTCCAGAGTGATGCCCTACGGGATGGACGCCTTCATGCTGGGTATCGGCATGCTGGGTGAGTTGAAATCGGTGTTGCCACGGAATTGGGCGACTTTTAAGTTGTTGCCGTGGGTAAAAAATTTTCCGCAGGTTGATTTCCATCCCCGCTCCAACACCCTCAAAACACCCCCAGACATACAAATTCAGTGAAGAATTTGACCACCTGATGGAAAAAATCGCATTGGGCTGTTTTTGGGCTACTTTTGTTGCACAGACTTGGCAACCCTGGTTGAAAGCTGGAAAAGGCAAATAATTTGAGTGAACTCACACACACGAGTAAATCCAGCGTCAGTGGAGCGGTTCAGTCCTGTCTGATGAGAGTTTGGCTCTACCTGCTGTTTACAATAGGGAACTGCACCGTGCCACAAATCAGAGCAACAAAAGTCGTATTATGCAAGAAAAGAGAGATTTTTTTTAAAAAATATTCTTTATTTTATAAATAAAGCTACAGTTTTGATTATATGTGAGCTGGGTGAATTTACAAAATAAAGATTGCGAAATACATCAAAACGGTTTTCGTTCAGAACATTCATTCACGGTTAATTTAGCAGACGCGAAAACAAGTAGAAAGCACTGCAAGTTTCTTACAATTGGAAAAGAAATGATAAAAAGTAATTAATTGAGTTTAATTGTAAATTAAATTCTTAATTAGTGAGAAGTATTGTAGTACATATATGAAACTAATTTAACGCATCCACTAAAAACACTACTTGATTAAAAGACAAATGACTTTTTTAACTGAGCAAGAAATGATAATCTATTCTTCTCTTTTCTTCTTATTTGTTTGTAATACATTTTATTCTTATTTTTACTTTATGATTTTTATTTCTTACATCTGTTATGATTATTTTTAAATCCTTTCTATGGAAAGCACTTTACCACTGTATATGAAATGTGCTGGTAACACTTTACAATAAGGTCCAAATAACTAACAAAGAGCAATACATTTGTTACAGATTTTATTAATCTTTGTTAAAGTTTAACTTAACTGTTGATTTTGATAATGTATAAGTAAATGTTGAAATTAACATCAACCAAGATTAATAAATGCTATAGAAGTATTAGTTCATGTAGTTGACTAGTTACCATAAATAATCTTGCCTTGCATTAAATAGATGCTGTCTCTATTGATTTTCAGGTTACCCAGGGTTCCAAGCGGCCACCTACGCCAGTCGTGGCTACACAGGAATCACACCAGGATACACATACCAGTTTCCAGGTGAGTCCGACTTCCCTTGTTTCCATCTATAAAGAACTTTCACAGAGCCAGTCATCGACTGCAATGTCAAAATACAAAATTTAATACATTACAAACCCTGATAAATGAACGTAAATGATAAAACACACTCACAAACAGTAGTTCTTGAAGCTGCCTCTGGGTTTCAGTGGCAGATGATGCTTTTTGACCCTGTTTACACCTGATATTAAGATATCGTTTTGGTTGATCGGATCACAAGTAGACGAGGGAGACACATTCTCATTCACACCTGGTGTTTTTGTCCACTTTCAACCACTTCTGTCCTGATTTCTTAGAGAGGAGAGTCTATAGGTGGGTAAATATATGTGCTTTTTAAGATCTTTTGATCTAATGGACAAAATAAGCTCAAGCAATTTACATATAAACGCGACCGGAGACGACAGAAAAACACAGAGAGCAGCAGCTTTAAATTTAGCTCTTACAGCTGCAAGACCACGCCGAACACGGTGAGTGTGTGTTAGAAATCAGGAATGGTGAGAGAACACTGCTTGATATGTTTTTGTCTTCAAACCAAACTTGGGTCTTCATCCGACAAAGTTTAAATCCCGTCTAGCTTCCCATAATGTTCACGCTTTAGGTCAGTAGGCAGAGAGTAGACGGTCTTTTGTGGCTGTTCAAATACATTCGACCACATGAGCGTCTACACTACTAAAGCAATCCGGTCGAATGCGTTTTCAACTTCCTCTGGAAGTGGTTGAAAGTGGACAAGCTCAAAATATTTTAGACCCTGTTTACACCTGATCCGATTGACCAAAACGCATCTTAATACCAGGTGGAAACAGCACCTTTGCCATGCTATACCATGAGGCATTTCAGAGAGAAAGAAATATTTCCCTTTGTCCTCCTCAGCACTAATGGGACTATAACTGTTTAATCAATGTGACATCAGTAAAACAACATTTGCATATTTCCTCTGCGCTAAAACTCGAATAGCAGTTAAATCACAGGGTGCAAGAGAGAAATAGAAATCACACCTGATCAGTAACATGACCTTTTTCCAAAATGGCATTGATAATAGTTGACATTGTGTCGCTACCTGTCGCTGCCAATAAAATGATGCTTTTTGTTGGTGTGTATTTATATACCAACCAACAAAATATTGATAACTGATTATGTTGTAGTTAATGTATGCTTTTTCCTGTGAGCTTTTAGTTTTTTTTTTATTGCATAGTAAAATAAAACCTGTAGATGTTTGCTTTTTTTTGCAGAATAATTTATATATAAGTATATAAAAATATATAAATATCCCCTCCAGACATGACTTTTGGCCACTACTCTATATAATCCAGTGAACATCTCATAACAAATGAATGATCAGTCTGAGATTGCAAAATGAATCAAAAGACTCAAAACAGTCAAATGAATATGATACACCAATGATAACTTTGACATTGCACCTGTAAACAACTACACTTATCCTTTAATAACTCATCAACTTATGTGGGATGCGTCCCTCTCTGTGTTATCTTGTATTTTTAGTCACTTTCACATGTAAATATCCGTGCAACTGGTTCTTCCTCTGTATCGTTGCATGATACCGTCACACTGCCCAGCACTAGTACTAACCTTTGTGTGTTACCTTCAAGTTTTCGCTCCATGTCTAACACTCCATACCTTAAGATCAGCGATCTAATGACGTCCTCCCGTTTCTCTCTCTTCCCTGTGCTTTTTGTCCCTCGTGTCCTTCTGCACCTCAATCTGTTCCCTTCCTTTCCTCCTGTGTAGCAGCTACACCTGGCTGTAAGTCGCTTCCCTGCGTGTGTTTCTGTGTGCATAGACGTGTCTCTCCTCTGCCCTCAGGGCGCTTGAAAGCCTCCTTTCATGGTGTACGTCAGTGTGTTTGCGTAGATAGGACTACATGTGCACTGCAAAAAATGTTCTACCTCGGTATTTTTATCTTGTTTTCCAGTGCAAATATCTAAACATTCTTAAATCAAGATACATTTACTTGAGAAGAAAAATGAAATAAGTCTCATCCAGTTTGAAATGTTGACTACAAACATCGTTTTTTACGATTTTCTGTCTCGGCGTTCTCTCCATTTGAATGATTCTTTACAGTCTTCAGCCGCGCACTGGAAACCAAAAGTAACTCACTCCCGCATTTACTCTTTCAATTCTTGCACCCGGGAACAATACAAGTCGACACCATATTAACAAAAGTTTGCTAAGAAGTATTTCCTACTAAAGCAAGGCAGTATTTGACTGGTGAGTTTATCTATAGCAGACTGGTGGGAG
Organism: Megalobrama amblycephala; assembly: GCF_018812025.1. NCBI lineage: Eukaryota > Metazoa > Chordata > Actinopteri > Cypriniformes > Xenocyprididae > Megalobrama > Megalobrama amblycephala. Next base: position 18,714,999 of record NC_063047.1, on the reverse strand, counting down.
TGGCCTTGGGCAGCAACATGCCCAGTGCATTATGGGTGTTGGAGTTTTACTACCTATTTGGCGAAAAAAAAGACAACAGCTTTTTATCTGGTTTCTCTAGTTAGGTAGAACCGATTAAAAAAAAAAAAAAATTGCCTTTCTGCTGTATAGGCAGCCAAGTTTTATTGAAAGCCCATTTTGCCACAGGTGAATTACCCATTTAATTTTAGAAATGTTTTTTTCAGAAAACGAGACTTGGGCCCTATTTTAACGATCTAAGCTCATGATCTGAAGCGTTTGGCTCAGCTGCACTTAGGGCGTGTCCGAATACACTTTTGCTTGTTTAACGACAGGAAAAAATGGTCGGCACGCCAGGCACATGGTCCAAAAGGGTTGTACCCGGTCTCTTAATGAGTCATGGGTGTGTTTTGGGCGTAACGTGCAATAAACCAATCTCATCTCCCCTTCCCTTTAAAAGCCATTTGCTCTTGCACCATGGCGGAATTTGCATTCTTAACACTTCTCCAGAGAGGAAACATTTTATTTTTAATATTTGTAATGTTTGTGTGCTGCTGCACATCCCTGTGTGTGTAATAAGCAGAGTGTAGCGCGTTGTGCGCCCACCTATAGGTGCATATTACTAACGCACTCTTTAAATAACAAAAAATACTGCTCCATTGACTTTAGAGCAGGTTTTTGTTGGTCAATGGCGCAGTCGTTTTCAGTTGCCTCAAAATAGCAACACGCCAACAATGCACCTGAACACACCTCGTTTTCAGACCAACATGCCCATGGGCGAACAGATGGGCGCGAGTGCATTTGCTATTTAAACAGCGCGGGGCTGGGCATGAAAATGATAACTGCGTTGGGCTGAAACTAGCAAAAAACACTTGCGTTGCACCTGGCATCGCATTGCGCCGAGTGTATGATAGGGCCCATAATGTCATTTTGCATCTGAAGTAACTGTATCTTGATTTAAGAATGTTTATATATTTATACTTGAAAACACAAAAATACTAAATAAGAAAGACTTTTTTTTTTGCAGTGTGTGTGTTGCGTGTGTTGGTGTTTTAGCTCGGAACTTGTTTATGCTCATTTTATTCACAAACCACTCTTTTGCCGTTTCTGTTCTAGAATTCCATTTAGAGCGGACACCCCTTCTGACTTCCTCTCACCCGCAAGAGATCACAGGTTAGTTCTCATCTGGCTTTACAAACAGCTCTCTGTGCACACACACACACACACACACACAAAACACACATGCTGCACTGATTTTCCTGCAGACGGCTCGTGTTCCCCTTCGTTTCAATTAAAGATTGTCACCAGCAGCCCCAGACAGAGCTGCAGTGTGCCTCTTCTGCACTGCCACCCAATCAGGCATAAATAATGCGTGTTTTCACACAAGTTTCCCCAAACTAACGTCATTGGTTGAGCCAGAAGTTATGTCGGAATGCCTAAACAGAGTAATATTTGAAAGTGTTACAGTCTTTCTATTCATCAAAGAATTCTGAAAAAAAAAAAGATTTACGGTTTCCGCAAAATATGAAGCAGCATAATTGTTTTTGACTGATAATAAGAAGAAATGTTCTTGAGCAGCAAATCAGCATATCAGAATGATTTCTGAAGGATCATGTGACACTGAAGACTGGAGTAATGATGCTGAAAATTCAACTTTGATCACATTACATTTTAAAATATATTCAAATAGAAAACAGTTCATAATATTTCACAGTGTAATAATATTATCAACTTCTGTAATGTGACACTTCTGAGTGAAACTGAATATTCAGTGATTCGTAATACATAATGTTCGGCAGGAATTGTTTTTAGCCATTGGGGTTATATTTTTATTAGTTCCTGTCCATGTGACATTGGTTCATCAGCAGAATAGTCAGAAATGGAGTAAGTTATTACATATTGATGTATTTCTAAGGGTATTGAAGTAGGGTGGGACTTGAAAGTTTTGAACTGACCTAAACCTGCATGTGTTTGTGTGACTTCCTGTCATCTGAAGGAAGTGTCTCTCTCTGTCCCGCAGCCATTCCACTGACTGCCTACGGACCAATGGCAGCGGCCGCAGCTGCAGCGGTGGTCAGAGGTGCCCAAAATCATGTTTATTTTGGTTGTTTGAAATGGAAAATGATTTAAGAACTTTTATTGTCAGATTTTGAGATATATTCTACTTGAACACCTGTCCTTTGCTCTAGGTTCCACCCCGTCACGTACCGCTGGCTTCCTGGGCACCAGCAGTCCTGGGCCAATGGCAGAGCTTTATGCAGCAGCCAATCAGGATTCAGCAGTCAGCAGCTATATCAGCGCGGCAAGCCCCGCCCCCAGCACAGGGTTCGGACATGGACTCGGGGTAGGTACAATCAGACATACAGGCACATACACGAATATTTATGAATGTAACTTTATTGTCAAAAAGGACACAAGCACAAGGACTACCGCTGAAAGTGCGTTACTATTTATTTTGACAACTATTACACTGCAAAAAATTATTTTCTTACTTAGATTTGTTGTCTTGTTTCTAGTCCAAATATCTAAAAATTCTTAAATCAAGAAGCATTTTCTAGACAAGTAAAAACTGTCTTGTTTTCAGAAAAAAAAAATGTCAAAATTAAGTGAGTTTTTGCTTAAAACAAGCAAAATAATCTGCCATTGGGGTAAGCAAAATCTCACTTCATTTTGACTTATTTTTTTCAGAAACCAAGACAATAATTTTTACTTGTCTAGAAAATGCTTCTTAAGATTTTTTTTTTATATTTTTCAATTAATATTTTAATTTTTAGTTTAAAGTTTTAGTCATTCTAAATGTGCTTTTGTCCTTTTTATATCATTATATCATTTAATAATAAAATTATTAATATTACAAATATTATAATATTTCTATTTAGCATTATTTTATTTTATTTCAGTAAGTAATTTTGTTACTTGAAAGAAAATAAATGTTAACTGAAATAAAATAAAATATTAAAAAATACATGGTTATTTTATTTCAGCTAGTTGCAAGGAAACATTTTTCATTTTCATTTAGTTTAGCTTGATGTACTAAAATAACTAAAACTGAAATAAATTGCATAAAAAAAGTATATTAACATATTTAAAAAAAAAAGAAACTAATGAAAATGACAAAAACACAACAAAACTACTAAAATTTTAATTAAAATTGTGTTATGAAGTCAGAATTGCAAGCCAATTGCAAGTTTATATCACACAATTCTGACTTAATAACTAGCGCTTATGAGTTTCTATCACGCAGTTGTGAAAAAAAGAGATAAAAAGTCATCTTTTATTTAGTGGCGGAAACGAGCTTCCATACTCAACCCAGCATTTGGGTTGAACGAAATAGCCGTGATTTTTTTAGACTGTACTGTAAACACGATTTTTGCTTGTTTTTACAAACTGAAGGGATGACTTGTACTGACCCCAGAACATTCCTTCAAAATCCCTCTTTCTCTCTCCTAGGGCCCTTTGATTGCAACTGCCTTTACCAATGGCTACCACTGAGGGGCGTCCTATCAGCATCCAGCACGGGATGAAGACACTCACGAGCTTGTGAACCTCGAACGCTGCTGACCACGTGACGTGCTTATGGGACGAACCCCACGGGCGGCTGCGCTCCCTCCTGACTCCACTCTGGAGTTTCCATCTTTTCTTTCTCTCCATTCTCTACTAACATCACTTTTTGTTTTCCCCATCCCGTATTTTCTTCCTGACGTATCCTGTTTATCAGCGACTCGTGTATGATATGCTGCCGTCTGTCTTTTGAAAGAAAAAAAAAATGAAGAAAAAAAAAAAAACAATATTGTTTGATTGTACATGCGGAAACACGCAAGGAATTCCGTTTCTCCGGATTTTATTTGACACGTTTTTTCTGCATTTGTTACGATGTTTCTGCTGACTGTGTTTTTATGTTTTTACTGTACTCATGCTGTAACAGATGATGTCGAGAAAGACAGAGAGAGAGAGAGAGAGAGAGAGAAAGAAGGAGCAACGAAACTGGAAAAAAGTTCAGGATTTGTTTTCTTTGATGTTTACTAAGCATTACGGTTTCAAACAAATCCAAACGAACGCCGAACAAATACATGAGAATGAATCAAATTCACAAAAACAAAACGACAGGACAAAAATGTATATTTTGGTAGTTTTTACACAGCATTTATAATGCTGTGAGCTGAATCGGTTTGATATTTTTTCCTCAAAATTGGTTTTTATATGAGAATCAATGGGCCTCGTTTATGAATTTCCCGCGTGAATCGTTCGTTAAATCGTTCGACATTTTTAGATTCACACAGAAATTCGCTCTGCTCGTGCTGAGGCTCGTTGTTCAGCTTCTTTTTGTAGATACTGTATATATTGCATGGATTTTGGGGGGGTTCAGATTGAACGACGGACTGGGGGGCGCGGGAGGGTGAGGGTCCTTTACGGTTTTTTAACATGCAAACGTCTTTCTTCACATTGAATCTTGTATTTCTGAGACTAGTATCATGACCAAGTTGGACTGATGTGGGTCTTTGGTTGTGCTTCTCTCACTTCCTACTCCATTTTTACTGCAAACTTCTCTAAGATAAATGTTTTGATGCTCTTTCGGAACAAAATTTTCAGTCGGAGCTTTCGGTCGCACAAAGCGCTTGAGGTTTCGGACACCACCTTTTCGATGTTTGCCGTCACGTATTGGCCGTCAAACCACATTAGATTGCATTTTCCAAAAAGAGCAAATGATTTGGTCCCATTTTAGGGAAGAGGAAAGGCGGTCTTAACCGGTTTAGTAGCCTCATTTGGAAGGGCACGGCTGCTAGGCTTTCTTCATGCTGTTTTTGGAAATATATATTATATATATGATTTTGTTGCGCAGTGTACTTCTTTCAGTGTACTTTCCCTCTCCTTTTCCTTTGTTTTTGATGGTACACTGCTGTTTTTAAAGAAATGAAGGACACATTTACAAAGCAAAGGAGTCTGAGCGCTGTTACATCTCCGTTTCTATCCTGTCGTGTTTTTTTTCTGGTTGTGCGTGGATGTGCGTGTGTGACGGAGAGAGTGTAAGTTGATGTGCACAGCGTAGACTGAAGTATGGATGTACACGTAGCTAGTTTACATGCATTCAACTGCCACCTTTAAAACTGTCTCGTCTCTGCCGGTAATGGAGGAGGCCGTCTGTGACATCACGGCTCTAATGGAGGCCTTCTGGGAAAATGAAATTGCAGTCGATTAATAATACGCATCCAGAGTGATTTAAGTCGGCAACATTGATGATTTGATAATTGATTTCTACTTATTTGCGTTAATATTCAGTCTTCCGTTTGACACGTGTAGCCTCTTTTTGGAGCAGTGGTCACTGTGACGACCAAAACTCCAGCTGACAGGGACGCCTCACAAAACTACTGCACGGCACACACTGTAACTATTTAACCAACGAAAAGCAATAAGTTATTTTTAAACTCAAGTAATAACGAACGCCGTTAGCGGTGGTACGAATACGACGGCGATTATGTGGCATTAAGAATTATTTTTCAGAAAAAAGCTATATTTTTCAAGATCCGTTTTAACCCCTTGAAAGTTTCTGAGATTTTTACAGTACATGTTACGATGCCTGTTTGTTTGGATGATTTGTAAAAGGGGCGGGGCTTGGGGATCAGCAGCAGAACTGGAAAGCATCAGTGGGCGTGGCTCCGTCCCGTTGCTGCGGAGCTGTATGTCAACACTGTGACCTGATGCTCAAATACGCTGGTCCGCTGTCCCTTTACTGTATTTTTTTAATTTTCACCTCTGGAAATTTTCAAATAAAAAGATCCTAATAAATTATTTTAAAACATTCCATTTGATGGCCTCTGTATTCATGTTTTTCTTTGTGGATTTGCAGAGAGTATTGGCAGAGATTGTCATGTTTCGGTCATATGCAGAATGGATTGTGCTCTTACGAATCACACACTTTGTCATCTAATTGTAATCTTTAGTAAATCTAAAATATCATGTTTACAGTTGAATTGTGTATATAGATTTTCACAACACCCATATAATATTAGGTTTATTCTACAATATTGTAAACCCTGGCCTGAACATTGAAATATTTCATAAATAAAAATAGAATATAAAATTGTTATAATAATACTAATACTATTATTAATTATTATTATTATATTTATTATTATTAAATTTAGGAATTATTAAAAAAAAAAAAAAAAAACATTGTTGGCAATTTTCCTTAACAATCCAATCCAATTCCATTTCAGAAACCCAAAATAAATAAATAAATAGTGTTGTATATATTTTTTAAATATAATATAATATAATATAATATAAATATTATATAATAATATGTAATAAATATTTAAAAAATATATTTAGGTTGTAATATTAACAGAACATGAATGTGAATGTGAAATGTGTTCACAGCCACAAGCAACATTATACATCATTTTATATATATATATAATATTGGCTGTTTTTTTCTAATTACTAGTTTAATTCAATTTGATTCCATTTTATATATATATATAATAATATATATATATATATATATATATATATATATATATATATATATATGTATATATATGTGTGTGTGTGTGTGTGTGTGTGTGAGTGTGTGTCTAAACCTTTGAGTTCCATAAATTATAAATGCCTTTAAAATTTGTTGTGAATATTACATTTCTATATAGCTTTTGATTTTTTTTATACAAATTGACAGGAACATTAAATGTTTCATGCCACATTTTTATGGTGTTTGTGGTGTACTCATTTTCCATGAAAAATAGAAATTTAGATATTTTACATTACCAAAATGCTCTGTAACTTGTTAGCCAAAATGTGAATGGGGTATCAGATCTAAATACTCAACTTTTTCAGTTCTAGCTCAAGTCGTTGTCCATGAAGCTAGCAGCAGTTCAGTTTGTCAAGTTAACAAACAAGTGAGACGTCATCCAAAATTTCGAGGCATGGGAACAGACGTGGTTGACCTGCCGCCTCCTGCTCTGCTATGTCCATCTCTGCCCCATATCACACACCTGATACCCTGTGACCCCAATACCACACACCCACCCAAGTGGAACTACACACACATATGAACACACACACACACACACAAACACACACACCAGTTTCCTCGCCATTTCTGCATTTGACCCTATTATTAGTTTCGCTTGACGAGACCATAGTGTCATTTTACAGTTTGATACATTTGCTAAACTATTAGACAGAAATGGCAGAACAACCGCTGAAAATCAGAGAACAACATAGGCCTACACACAAATTTTGGTGCATTGGAATCTGTCCATGGGAAAGTGTTGCCCATATTTTTGTCTCATCTCCCCGACGATCCCATTACTCACAGGCTCTTCTTGCCCAAGCACCCTCCCACCCAAAACACTCTTCATTTCATCTTGATTCTTGACAGCCCACACAACTCTGCTGGATATATTCATCTCTATTTACTCCGTTTTTAACTGCTTTTTCTCCAAAGTTGTTTTCTGGAGAACATTTGCCAGTTATCAGGAGTGTTTGTCTGCCATCATGGCACCGGGAGGCTCACAGACGGATGTGAAAGACTCTCTGAATGGGAGTATGGATTTCTATCGCAGCTGGTTCGGTTCTACGACCCCACGACCTCCTCTGCGAAATTACCTGGTCCTGACCATCCTCACCTGTTTCTGTCCTGCCTACCCTGTCAATATTTTAGCCCTGGTGTTCTCGATAATGGTGAGTTAACGATCATATCTGGCTGGACTCTATTCTGAAAGCATTTACTAAAACTGGAAAAAGCCTGATTTTATCTGCCTTCATATTAATGTCATGAAAGCAATGGCTTATTTTGATAGTTCAGTCAAGGATCACTATCATTATTGATCATAACTTCAATCAGTAATGACTCTAAATAATAAACTTCAACTCATCTGTTTGAGTTATTATTCCTTAAATGGTTAGAGTTTGTTAAGGAGAAGTTTGCTTGTTGGTTAGTTGTTTAAGGAATCAGACGATTCTAACCGAGCAGTTGATAAAATAGGACTCAAAAAAACAACAACCCAAATATTTATATTTAAAAGGAGCCACCCATATCTAGATACCCGAATATCACAGAGATTTAAGGGTGGCTCTTCTGACTTTCTCTAGTAAACAACCCCTTAGAACTCCTAAGCAACTGTCTGGCAACCACCTAGAACTCCTTAGAAGCTACAATACCTTAGAATCTGAGTAGCAACCACCTAGAACTCCTCAACAAATGCCTAGTGACCACCTACAATACCTTAGAATCTGAGTAGCAACCACCTAGGACTCCTTAGCAACTCCCTAGAGTAAACAGTTAAAAACAAAGAATTCGGGGTTGTGAGAAGTCAAGTTCTTATTAATACTCAAAATAACAGAAAATAACTCCAGTGGGGCTCTCTGCCTTGCACAACAAGCAAAACACAAATAATCTGTCCAGGTGGGAAAAAGTCTCTCTCTCCCCTTCCCAGATCTGCAGGGTGCTTATATCCCATCTCTCCACCAGTTACTGGAATTAGAGACAGGTGTTAGTCATCATTCACTTAACCAACTTATTACCGCTAGTCTCTGCACTTGCTTTCCCTCAGCAGGCTTTGCTTTACTATGCCCCCTTGCCACATTCCCCCACCGCCCAGACTCAGGCCGGGGAGCCATCCAGCCTGCAGCCTCCCATTTTTAGAGAGGATGCCAGCTACAGCCATCTGCGCCCCCCGGCCTGTGGACGACCATCAACTTAAAAGGCTGTAAAGCTAGATACCAATGGGTGATCCGTGCATTGGTATCCTTTATATGGAGAAGCCACTAGAGGGGTGCGTGGTCCAAAAAGAGAGTGAATAACCCGTCCCAGGAGGTAATAACGGAGGGTAAGAATGGCCTAACGAATGGCTAAAACCTCTTTTTCAATGATGCTGTATCTAGTCTCTCTGTTTGAGAGCTTTAGACTCAGATACAGCACCGACCGCTCCTCTCCTCTCACCACCTGGGACAAGACTGCCCTCAGCCCCTGTCTGACACGTCGGTCTGCAAAAAAAAAGGGAGATTAAAATTAGGAGAGTGTAAGAGCGGCCTACCGCACAGGGAAGCCTTTACCTTGGTTAGTGCATGTTGGCACAATTCCGTCCACTGGACTGGATCTGGTGCTTCCTTTTTAGTGAGATCAGTCAGTGGGCTGGTGATCTCCGAAAAATTAGGTATACATCTTCTATAATATCCCGCCAGACCCAGGAACTTTCTCACCTCTTTTTGGTCTTGGGACTTGAGCAGGCTGAAATCGCAGTGGTCTTATCAATTTGGGGACACAACAGCCCATGTCGCAAGTGGAAGTCCAGATACTGTACATTCACACGCCCAATTGCACTCTTCCGGGGGTTCACCGTGAATCCAGCCACCCTTAGCGATCTCAGGACAGCGAATGTCAGTCCTAGAGAGCCACAGTCCTGCAGAGTTTTACTTCAACCCTAATCAAATACACCTGAACAGGCTAATCAAGGTCTGAAGGGTTACTAGAAAGCTACAGGCAGGTGAGTTTTTGTCAGGGTTGGAGCTGAAATCTGCAGGACTGTGTCACTCCAGGACTGGAGTCTGCCACTCCTGACATAGATGTTCCAGATGCCGCTGTCAATTATTACTGTAGATAATGATGTTATCCAGTGTAATAAATTTGTGTAATCCGCATGGCGTTGAGAAGGCTGTTTTTTCTTTGGATAATGGCGATAAGGGGATCTGTCAATACCCTTATCGAGAAGCTTGAATGGGGAAAACCCAGTGGAGGCTTGTGGAACCTCCCACACCACAAACAGGGGGCTCGAGCTATTGATCCCAATTTTTGGCATTCTCTTTTATGAATTTATGAACCATGAGTTTTAACGTGCGAATAAATTGTTCCACCAGGCCGTCTGTTTGTGGGTGATAGATGCTGGTGCAAATCAATTTAATGCCCAAAGGTATGTAAAATTTGCATAATGTATGTGACATAAATGCTGTGCCTTGATCAGTGAGAATCTCTTTGGGGATTCCCACTCTGGAGATGATGCAAAATGCATCTGCCACACTCTTTGCAGAAATGGTGCGTAATGGCACTGTTTCCTTACATAGTCCACTAGAACTAATGCAAAATGATGTCTGAGCGTTCTAATGTCCGATGAAGTCCATACAATTCTCTCGAAGGGGACCTTTACCAGTGGTAATGGGTGCAATGGCACTTTTGAAACTGCCGGAAGATTAACCAGCTGACATTCACAAGCCACACACCACCAGCGAACATTTTCGTGAATGCCTGGCCAACAAAATCGGGCCATGAGATGTTCTAGTGTCTTTGCTTCCCCTAAGTGACCTGCTGTTGGACTACATTGAACTGCCTGAAAAAGCATTTCCCGGCAGCTTTTTGGTACTAGTTGTATCTAGTTGAGTTTTTTGTATCTAGTTTGAGTTGTTTAATTGAGTTGTATCTTCTTTTGTCTGGGTGTCTTGAGCCACCCGATACAACATATCTTTATAATGGAAAAATAGGGATAGGAGAAGAGCTGATCAGGCTGAATGGAGAATACTTCACACCTTAACCTTGCGGGTCATATCCAATACCCCTTGCTGCATCAGGCTTTGATGAATGGAGGTTTGGTTACAGACTGAATCCACCAAAGCCTGATATATATCCCTTTAATATAGGTATGTGGTACTGTCGGGCTTGATCAGGTGCACCCCACGGGGAGTCGGGGCCCTGGATCAATGCTCCCACCTCCATCTCTGGACACCTGTCCTGGAAATGACCTGGGTCCCCGCATCTCCAGCAGGCCAGCCCAGTCCTTCTCGCTGCTTTGGTGGCAGAAAGTTGGCCAAGAGACTGGCGAAAAGAGGGGAGAGGTGAATATGGAGCGGATGCTCCAGTGCTCTTCGACATGCCCCATTGTGTCCCAGATCTATCCCCCTGAAAAAACTCTGAGGCCAGAAAGCTTCTCTGGGGCTTGAGGGGACGCGTTGCTCCACAACCTGGGAATGGGGATAGGGCGAGAGACAGAGGGAAGAGAGGGAGATGGGTTAAAGAGAGAGAGGTTAGTGAGGGGCTCCGGATGACCCATCTGTCTTCTTCCTTCGCTTGGACCAACCTCAATCCTGAGGTTCATTAGCGCCTGGTGTTGAGTCTGGTGAAGACCGGTGAGTGACTTGACAAGCTCCGCAAGCAGCGTTGGTTGGGCTGGCTGCATGGCAGCATGCCGCCATCTTCACCGCGGGTTTCTGGCACCAGTGCAAACAGTTCAAAATAAGAAGGAAGAAATAGTCAGGGTGGCGAGAAGTCCAAGCTAGGCATGTGCACGAAGCCGAATACCATATTCAGAAAGGAAATGATGTGTACTACGGAACCCCTAAAGGGAATACACATGAGATGGGAGGAAAAATATATTTCAGTGCTTTCTCTGGCAATTATATAGTTGAGTAATTATAATGTAAATAATTTGCCAGCATCAGGAAGCTGCTGTTAATATGCGGAGTATTGAATCGCTTTTGAATGCGCGCTCAATTTTACTTTCACTTTCAAGATTCGGAATCACATGTGCTGTGAAGTGTATATTAGGGAGCGTCAGTACTTATTACACATTATACATGATTAGATATTTGTCAGTGACGCTCAGGAACTGCAAACCATTCACTATTGTCCTATCAGCCATCTCTCCTTACACTCTTTATGTGGTAAGTGAAATCTGTTGTACTACAAAGTAACAGGCTCCTGCTAGCAAACGACTAACCATGTCCCTTTTGGGGCTCTGTAGACTACGTTTTGTTTTTTTGTGCCTTTCCGAATACGGATTTAGGCTTCGGGCACACCCCTAGTCCAAGCCTTAGCAACTGTCTAGCAACCACCTAGAACACCTTAGCAACTGTCTAACAACCACCTAGAACTCCTTAACAACTGCCTAGCAACCACCTACAATACATTAGAATCTGAGTAGCAACCACCTAGAACTCCTTATCAACTCCCTAGTGTAAACAATTCAAAATAAGGAGGGTAAAGAAGTCAGGGTGGTAAGAAGCTCCTCCAGTTACTGGAATTAGAGACAGGTGTTAGTCATCATTCACTTGACACACTTATTACCGCTCATCTCTGTACTTGCTCTCCCTCTGCAGACTTTACTTTATCACACCCCCTCGCCACTTAGAACACATTAGAAGCTTCCTAATAGCCACATAGATTTCCTAAGCAGCTGCCTATCAACCCCTGGCAACTCCTTAGAATTTGCCTAGCAACCACCAAGAAAGTACCAGCAACCTCATAGAACACATTAGCAACTGCCTAACAACCACCTAGAACACCTTAGAAGCTGAATAGCAACCACCTATGAAATCATTAGCAACTCCCTAGCAACCACCAGGAACACCTTAGAAGTTGCCTAGCAACTACTTAGAACTCCTAATAAACTGTCCAGCAGCCACCTATAACTTCTTAACAACTCCCTAGCAACCACCTACAACACCTTAGTTGCTGCCTAGCAACCACCTAGAACTCCTTAGCAACTCCCTAACAATCACCTAGAGCACCTTAGAAGAGGCCTATCAACCACATAGAACTCATTAGAAGCTGCCTAGCAACCACCTAGAACTCCTGAGCAACTCCATAGCAAACACCTAGAATGCCTTAGAAGCTGCCTAGCGACCACCTATAACTCCTAAGCAACTGCCTAGTGACCACCTAGAACACCTTAGAAGGTGCCTAGCAACCATATAGAACTACTTAGCAACTGTCTAGCAACCACCTAGAATACAGTAGAAGCTGCCTTTGGGACTAGAACTCCAAAGACGGTACCTAGAAACCACCTGGAACTCCCTAGCAAATGCCTAGCAACCACCTAGAATAGTATTTCCCAACCCTGGGGGGTATACAGAGTATTTATCTGAGACATAAAATATGCTTCAGGACCTGTGTTGAGAAACACAACCTGCCTAGCAACACCTAGAAATGATTCAAAACACTTTAGCAATGCATTAGCAAATACTGCTGAAGTTGTTAGGCCAGCTGCATTTCATGATGGTGAGCAAGTTCAGATTTTCTAAAGGAGAGGCTATAGTTTTGTTCTTCCAGTCTGAATGTTTTTTTGTTTTTTTAATATTATTGAATATTAATATTATCAATAATATTAAAATTCAGATATTGTCAAAAATTAATATTGTAGTAAACTGTGTGTGTGTGTGTGTGTGTGTGTGTGTGTGTACATAAGACTACAGACTAGAGCAAGGATAATTGTTGGTTTGACTGCAGCTGTTAGTTTGGCAGGATGAGCTGGCAAAGCACTTGAAAACATACAAATCACAAAGTGGAAAATGTGTGGCTCTTGCATCTCTATATTATCCTAATTATAATATATCTTCTTTCTTTTATAGTCCAGAAACAGTTATGACCAGGGAGATTATGATGGTTCTAGGCGTTTAGGGAAGATGGCGCTCTATGTGTCGATCGCCTCCATCATCATTGGCATCCTCATCATCACTATCTTCTGCGCTGTGCATTTCAGCACGGTAACGTACAATTAATACTATACATACTGTTATGTATATATGAAAAGCTGACCCTCCATCAATGAAAAGAAAATGAAAAGCTACACACTCCATCAATTAGGGCTAGAAGAACTGTTCCCAAACATAAAACATGCTAGAACATAATAATCACAGCAATAATGATCCAACCATTGACTCTTAAGCATTTACCTTTAAATCCAAACAGCAACATTTTTGGGGGGCGGGCAGTGTATATATTTACAAACTTTTATGTTAGATATATATATATATATATATATATATATATATATATATATATATATATATATATATATATATATATACACAGGTCCTTCTCAAAAAATTAGCATATTGTGATAAAAGTTCATTATTTTCCATAATGTAATGATAAAAATTAAACTTTCATATATTTTAGATTCATTGCACACCAACTGAAATATTTCAGGTCTTTTATTGTTTTAATACTGATGATTTTGGCATACAGCTCATGAAAACCCCAAATTCCTATCTCAAAAAATTAGCATATCATGAAAAGGTTCTCTAAACAAGCTATTAACCTAATCATCTGAATCAACTAATTAACTCTAAACACCTGCAAAAGATTCCTGAGGCTTTTAAAACTCCCAGCCTGGTTCATTACTCAAAACCGCAATCATGGGTAAGACTGCCGACCTGACTGCTGTCCAGAAGGCCATCATTGACACCCTCAAGCGAGAGGGTAAGACACAGAAAGAAATTTCTGAATGAATAGGCTGTTCCCAGAGTGCTGTATCAAGGCACCTCAGTGGGAAGTCTGTGGGAAGGAAAAAGTGTGGCAAAAAACGCTGCACAACGAGAAGAGGTGACCGGACCCTGAGGAAGATTGTGGAGAAGGACCGATTCCAGACCTTGGGGGACCTGCAGAAGCAGTGGACTGAGTCTGGAGTAGAAACATCCAGAGCCACCGTGCACAGGCGTGTGCAGGAAATGGGCTACAGGTGCCGCATTCCCCAGGTCAAGCCACTTTTGAACCAGAAACAGCGGCAGAAGCGCCTGACCTGGGCTACAGAGAAGCAGCACTGGACTGTTGCTCAGTTTTGCATGTCATTCGGAAATCAAGGTGCCAGAGTCTGGAGGAAGACTGGGGAGAAGGAAATGCCAAAATGCCTGAAGTCCAGTGTCAAGTACCCACAGTCAGTGATGGTCTGGGGTGCCATGTCAGCTGCTGGTGTTGGTCCACTGTGTTTTATCAAGGGCAGGGTCAATGCAGCTAGCTATCAGGAGATTTTGGAGCACTTCATGCTTCCATCTGCTGAAAAGCTTTATGGAGATGAAGATTTCGTTTTTCAGCACGACCTGGCACCTGCTCACAGTGCCAAAACCACTGGTAAATGGTTTACTGACCATGGTATTACTGTGCTCAATTGGCCTGCCAACTCTCCTGACCTGAACCCCATAGAGAATCTGTGGGATATTGTGAAGAGAAAGTTGAGAGACGCAAGACCCAACACTCTGGATGAGCTTAAGGCCGCTATCGAAGCATCCTGGGCCTCCATAACACCTCAGCAGTGCCACAGGCTGATCGCCTCCATGCCACGCCGCATTGAAGCAGTCATTTCTGCAAAAGGATTCCCGACCAAGTATTGAGTGCATAACTGAACATAATTATTTGAAGGTTGACTTTTTTTGTATTAAAAACACTTTTCTTTTATTGGTCGGATGAAATATGCTAATTTTTTGAGATAGGAATTTTGGGTTTTCATGAGCTGTATGCCAAAATCATCAGTATTAAAACAATAAAAGACCTGAAATATTTCAGTTGGTGTGCAATGAATCTAAAATATATGAAAGTTTAATTTTTATCATTACATTATGGAAAATAATGAACTTTTATCACAATATGCTAATTTTTTGAGAAGGACCTGTATAGTGCTGTAAAAATGATTAATCACGATTAATCGCATCTAACATAAAAGTTTGTAAATATATATGTCTGTGTGTGTGTACATACATACATACATATATATATATATATATATATATATATATATATATATATACACACACACACACACACACACATATACTTACAAACTTTTATTTTAGATGTGATAATCAATTTGACATCATATATATACATGTCAAACAATGAGCCTGTATACTACAGGAACAGATTTTAAAAATCATTCTTTTTTGACTCTTTGTTTGTTTAGAAAGATGTTTAAGACGACGGTATTTCTGTCCTGCTGTCCTCTGGAGGAAGGACGTCCACTCGGTCAGAGGTTTAATGTGAAACCAAGACCAGGACTGATTCAGACATCAGTTCTCCTCCGTCTGTAATCAACCTCTGCATGAACATGCTTATACAATACAAAAGAGAGAGGTAGTTGGCGGGGCTTGAGAAGTTATGCCATTTTTGTCAGGCAACGTTTTGCAGACAATCACATTCAATGTATGCACCTTTAAATCACTTAATATCATGCACCCATGCACATGCTGAATATGTAAATAATTTTGTAACCCATGCACGCCTGTTCTTTTTCAAAATATGTTTTGTGCCAATCCTATGTTGAAATATATAACTACAAAGATTTCAGGGCTAAATGTTACAACAAAAATGGCTAATAATGACCCTAACTAGTAAATATCATTACAGTACATCACACTGTTTACAGTCTTCAAGTCTTAACAGTTCCTAAAAATTCTGTAAAAAAAAAAAAAAATCAGTGGACATGGACATCCTGAACATGTAAATATTAATAATGCTTGGCGCTTAGTGTTTTCCACTAGATCATGAAAACAATGACAAGGGTCTTAATTTTTATAATAACTTTTGGAGTTTTTTTTTTTTTTTTTTAAATAGTGATAATATGTATTTGAGTTTATTGTTTATTCATGGATTAGTTCATTGTGAGTCTATGTTTATGTGTTGTCAAATGTTTTATAAATCAAAGGACACTAATTTGCAATTAAATGTTTTGATGAACTTGTCCTAATTAAATAATAAACTTCATTTATAAAGCACCATTCATTCAATAGCTCAATGTGCTTTCAAAGGCTTTAAATCTGAAATATGTCACTTTTGCACCAACAGCACCACCAAACAGGCCTGCAAAACTAATATTTTTACCAATACCAATATTTTTCCACCCCCCAATTTGAGTAATCATAATAATAATGCCAATGCAAATACTTCCAAACAAACAACAGCAGCATCGCTGCACATCTCAGAATAACACATAGGTTTATGTCCAAAATAGCCTCTTGAGTAGGTACTTATATGGAATAAATAGTACTTTGTGAGCTCTAAAAAAGTATATCAAAAAAGTATTTCTATAGCCTGAAGTATGAATGAAGTCTGGACGTACTACATCCGCCATCATGTCGCTTCACAAATCCTCTCCCGTAGGCTCATGGGATAGTAAAGTGTCCATCGTATGCACACTTTAGAATCTTGTAGTAGGTCATCTGGGTAGGTCATCTTTTTGCCTACTCTTTTATGAGTAGGGGAGAGTGGGGTAAGATGAGCCATAAAAAAGTGTTCCTCTGGCTCAATTTACCCCAGGTTAGGGGTAAGTTGATCCGAGTCAGTAGGTGGGTGATTACTGACCATCTAACTGAATCTGAATCAAACCCATGTGAAATTTTAAAGATAAATGTACCTATTTAAAAAAATAATTTAATAATCAAATTTCCTTTTACAAGTGTTATATTTCTTTTTTAAGCTAAATTAAACAACACAAAACCAACCAAATGAAGTTGAAATTTCAGTATCTTTAATTGTTTGCATTGCTGAAACAAAATGTTGAACATCAAAATTTTAACCTTCCCAAAAACAGACTAAACAGAGAGTTTGTTGAGTAAAATGAAAAAGGATTTGGTGTACTTGTACATTATTCCTATCAAATAAACTCAAAAATAAACTAAAACAGTTGCGTAATATTACATTGAAATGACACCAGTTTATAATTCAGATTTAACTTAAATTCAGTGCCTTATGGTGGGGTAAGTTAAAACGCTGGCTCAATTTACCCCACAGCATTTGGCTCACTTTGCTCCATAGCTGCCATTTTAGGAAAAGCTAGCTAGCTTACCAATTCAGAATAATATTTAGCTAAATGACTTGCATGGTTTCATACATTGCTAAATCACCAATATGCATCATAAATAGTTTTAGACCTGGACAAATTTGCTTTGATGAAACAGCCATTACATCTGTTTTGTTCAAATTTTACTTTGACAAGCCGAAAAGTAAAAGCGACTTTATTAAAGTAAATAAGCGACTTCCACTCCGCCCACGTGCTTCTCCTTTTCACAGTCTGGCAGAAATGATGGGTGGTTCTAAGATATATGGTCACATGACAATAAAATGGCACGGTTGCCAAGATACAGGGGTGGGTCAACTTACACACTGACTCATCTTACCCCACTATCCCCTACTGTGAATTAGCACATACTTTTGTCACGTAGCCTACCGTTTTTTACCTAATGTATAGTAGGGAAGTATGAGATTTTGGATGCTGCCATATGCTGAATTCAGATCTTCATACTAGTATACTACTCTTGATACTATTACAATATCTTAGAGTAGGATGCTAGTTTGCGGCTCTGAATTCACCAATAGTATTTCACTTCTGAATGAATCAACAGGTGTGTTTGGCTTGAAGCTTCATAGACTGATTGGTGTATAATATCAAAGCACTGCAAGAGCGATTAGAGAGCAGATGCTCTGTATGTTTGATGTTGTACACCAATGGGCCTGTGCAGTGCCACTTCAAGTCAAACACACCTAACATTTTTGAACTAACGAGTTGTGATTCAGTGACTCACTTGTTGCTGAATGAATCAGAGTATAAGCATGATGTATTGTGTTTTGAATTACTGTTTTGAACGAATCGGTTGAGTGAATCATTCAATGAATAAAAAGAGTTACTTGTCGCCACCTACTGGCGGAACTATGTAACCTGCAGAAAGAAAAACAACATTTTAATGGTAAATGCAATAAATTATTTTAGTAAACACAAAAAAGAATTGAGCAAGAAATTTAAAGTTACCATTAAAAAATTAAATAAAACCCTATTGATGTTTTTAATGCATGTTACTGGTCTTTTTTCATCACTCCAACCAAGTCCAACCATATATTTTTTGTAAACTTGATTGTTTATGGAAATAAAATGAGTTTTACATTGACTTTTAAAGTTTTTCCAGTATCAGGCTTATACTTATGTAGACCAAATAAGATGCAGGTAAGTTGTAAATTATAGAGAGATATTGAGATAAAGCTCATTTATTTTTCTCAGTCCCCGACCCCCTTAATCTTCAGGCCAGAGAGATGGTGTATTTGGATATGTATCTTCAGCACTCATTCGTGCTATATATAGCGTTGGGTCTCAATCCCACGGTGGTGTCAGGGGCCTCTTGTTATACCAGTGTGTTCCGGCCAGCAGGGTCACATGACACAGGATAGCTGGTTCAGCACTGCCTGTACTGAAAAACACATGCAGGTCTCCACGCTCCAGAAAACTACATCATGCTTATACAAGGAAAGACTTCAGCACAGTAAACAGACAGAGTTAGAACAGAAGTGAAATGTGTTATGGGACATGAGTCGAACACTCAATATTGGGTATAATAATTAACAGTAAATAAATCTGACACTATTTTCAAAACAAAACAAAAAAAATAAATGAAATAGCGCAATGGTTATTTTAAAATGAAATTAAATAAATTCAGTACAATAAAAACTATCATGATGATTTCTGACTGTACATAATGCTTTTTCAATGTTGTAAATAAAAAGATTATTGGAGTGTGTTTACAAGACAATACTATTTCAGTCTTTCTACATCAAAATTTCATTTTTAATGCAGTGTGTTGCTTGCTATTTATTTGAAATAAAATTAAAGTTGTTTCGATGTAAATCCTACAACATTTTTTTCTCATCATGCTTGACACAGTCCACTACATTTGATCTGGTTGCTTTTTTGTTTCATGTAACACTCTTGGGAAAAAAGGTGGGGGTCTATATAGAAACCTAGGATTCTTGATTATGATTTGACTTTTTTAACTTTAGTTAGTGTGTAATGTTGCTGTTTGAGCATAAACAACATCTGCAAAGTTACGACGGTCAAAGTTCAATGCAAAGGGAGATATTTTCTTTTACAGAAATCGCTTTTTAAAGGTGCCCTCGAATGAAAAATTGAATTTACCTTGGCATAGTTAAATAACAAGAGTTCAGTACATGGAAATGACATACAGTGAGTCTCAAACTCCATTGTTTCCTCCTTCTTATATAAATTTCATTTGTTTAAAAGACCTCCGAAGAACAGGCGAATCTCAACATAACACCGACTGTTACGTAACAGTCGGGGTGTACGCCCCCAATATTTGCATATGCCAGCCCACATTTCCAACATTATAAAAGGCATTAGACAAGGGCAGCCAGTATTAACGTCTGGATCTGTGCACAACCAAATCATCAGACTAGGTAAGCAAGCAAGAACAATAGCGAAAAATGGCAGATGGAGCAATAATAACTGACATGATCCATGATAACATGATATTTTTATTGATATTTGTAAACTGTCTTTCTAAATGTTTCGTTAGCATGTTGCTAATGTACTGTTAAATGTGGTTAAAGTTACCATCGGTTATTACTGTATTCACGGAGACAAGAGCCGTCGCTATTTTCATTTTTAAACACTTGCAGTCTGTATGATGCATAAACACAACTTAGTTCTTTATAAATCTCTCCAACAGTGTAGCATTAGCCGTTAGCCACGGAGCACTATCAAACTCATTCAAAATCAGAAGTAAACAATATAACAGTATACAATACTCACATAATCCGATGCATGCATGACGAACACTTTGTAAAGATCCATTTTGAGGGTTATATTAGCTGTGTGAACTTTGTTAAGGCACTGTTCAAGGCAAGCGCGAGCTCTGTGGGCGTGGACCACGGGATTTAAAGGGGCCGCAACATAAAATCAAAATAGGCAGTTAAAAAAATTTATAAAAAAAAATCAATGGGGTATTTTGATCTGAAACTTCACAGACACATTCAGGGACACCTTAGACTTATATTACATCTTTTAAAAACATAATCTAGGGCACCTTTAAGGACTACAACAAACAGCTGGTAGGGACTACAGCAGGCTTCTTCCCGGGTTGGTGACATCACTAACCCTAAAATGTACATAAACCCCGCCCCCGAGAACACACAACAAAGGGGGTGAGGCCATGTTGGGCTGCTTTAGAGAAGAGGAAGAGTTGTTGTAGTAGAGTGTTGTTGTCATGCCGTCATTTTACGCCGGACTGCTTCACAAACGAGGATCAATTCAACGCTGGATTTACACAAAAGATTAACATGACGGCACATGCTAGTGGATGAGTTGAATGAACTCCACAGAAACTACATAAATTTATCCACTAACCATTCAGAAACGTCCAGTTTCATTCTAAAACTTGTAACTTCTTCCTGAGTCTCTCCATCAGAGTCGACTCCGGTTTGAACAATGTAAGACTGAACACCGTTACTGACAATCCTCATTTTGGCTGCGTGAGATTCTCCAGCTTTGTTGTTGTTGAGCTGTTAAAGCTCCGCCCTCTTCTGGAAAGGGGGTCGGGAGCAGCAGCTCATTTGCATTTAAAGGGACACACACAAAAACGGTGTGTTTTTGCTCACACCCAAATAGAGGCAAATTTGACAAGCTATAATAAATGATCTGTGGGGTATTTTGAGCTGAAACTTCACAGACACATTCTGGGGACACCAGAGACTTATATTACATCTTGTAAAAGGGGCATTATAAGTCCTCTTTAAAGAGAGAATTAATAATATCTATCATTTTTGCATAATATTTTCATGTTTAATGGGCAATAAAAAAATTTTTTCTAGTTATAAAATAAGTTTACGAGCTTCCTAATCATTAAAATGAATTGAAATCAAAAACATATTTAATTAATTATTTAATTAATATTAAATTTATGAATTAAAACTAAATCCAAAAAATGATTCAATTGGGAACCCATACAAGGTTCTGTATGAAGCACCTGAATGCTATATTACCTTTTCTCCTAAGAGTGTAGAATTTGCATGTTTGGATCTCAGAAAGCTGGTGCAGATGAAAGGTCAGCTTTTACCAGCTGCTGTCAGCGAACAACTACCAATAATCATCTCAACTTCTCATGCACATTTGCCTTGAGGGAAGAGCAACGTGATCTAGTTGAACAGTCTTGGGGTCAGATGGCATGTTGTGAACAGGTCACCTGATGATGCAGGTGTTCTTTAGATGGACAGACGGATGTTTCCTTTTCATCCTTCAGTAAACAGAAAGACACCTGAGACCTTTAGAGCTGCCAGACCTCTGCCTGACCAAAAAGTGTTTCAAAGGATGGTCAGCAATGATTTACATTTATGCATCTGGCAAATGTTTTTTATTTAAAACATGCATACACTGCATTCAAGGTATACATTCATTAGTTCATTCAATTGAACACATGACCTTGGTGATCCTAGTGCCAAGCATTAATCTAACAAAAAAAAAAAAAAAAAAAATCTAAGGTCATGTTGTGTGTTGTAGGGTTCATTCTGAAGTTTTCAAATGCTTTTGAATGTCTCCCTCTGGTGGCGATGCATTAAACAACAATCCAATGACGTCAGAGTTGCATGATATTACTCATAAAAGAAAGGCAATCAATACAACAATTTTAGATTTTAAATTATCATTGTTTATTTTTGTTAAATGAACAATAATAATAATTACAGTCATTAAAGACTGTCTTGATCTTCAATTTTTCAATATTGTTTTTCTGATTGTCATTGTAGTATCCTGATGTTCTCCAGAGTGTGGTGAAGCTTCAGGGTTGACAAAGTGCACTGTAAAAAATGAATGTGATTTTAACGATAAAATATTGTAAAACCCCTACAGAAAAAAATTAGGTTAACAGTAAGTTCCCGTATTATATACAGGGGAAAAACTGTAAAAGCTCTAACCAGAAATTTACACAGTTACACAAAATGCTGTAAATTTTACAATTTTTATAAGTAAAAAAGACAAAATCAATGTATAATTTACAGTCAAAATCTGTAAACTGATGTTCCCACAATTCCCTGTATGACACTCCATATTTAAAAGTATTTTGTTTAAATAATCATGTTCCTTAATAGTTTTTATTATCAGTTATGCACATCAGGGTTTTATGTTACATCTTCTGTTGTTTAATGAATGTTTATTGAATTATGTAAGTATTGTGGGATACCATGATGGTGTTTTGTATTTGCGTGGATGACTCTGTGCACCTTCTTTATATTAGTATATACTTAAGCTCATGGAAAAGCTACTTGTGATGAACTCTGATTCTTCATGTGGCTTTCTCTTTTACCACCTGCATTCTTATGGTGGTTGTCAGTATATGTTAAAGGTACAAAACAGATTTTAGTAGTAGTGTGCATTGTTGAAATTATTGGTTTACATTCAAATTTTCTTAAATTACAGTTGTATACTGTAAAATTTACTGTTTGTTCTGTAAATGTGTTTACAGTTTTTCTGTATTTTTTACAAAATTATTCTGGCAACCACAGTTTTTTTTTTTTTTTTTTTACAGTTAATATATATTATTATTATTATTATTTTTTAAGAAAATGACTGATCGTTGCACTAGAAAAGACTCTTATTCCTCGTCTGGGATCATGTAGAGCTCTTTGGATCTGCACTGAAACTGACATTTGGACCTTCAACCCGTTGGTAACCGTTCCACTATATGAAGAAAAATCCTGGAATGTTTTCCTTAAAAACTTTCATTTCTTTTCGACTGAAGAAAGACATGAACATCTTGGATGACATGGGGGTGATTAAATTATCAGAACATTTTAATTCTGAACTGAACTAATCCTTTAACTATAATGACTAACCACTGATTGTCATCCATATTTTTATTGTCATCAATATTTATCAAAATACTGTATATTGAAGGCCATGGCTAACATATATGTAGTGTATTACTGAAGTCCTAACCTGCAGAAGGCTTCTAAGCCGAAGCAAAAGCAGCGCAAGCAGGTACGACAACATTCCCCAAACCGGCCACAGCAAATCTTCCATGAAGCTATTGTCTGGTCTGTCTGATGACACTGACATTTACATTCATCAGTGCAATTCTCCTTGCAGTTCTCACACGGTTTTCTGCAGCACCAACCGCAGTCCATTCTTTATTAACTCTGTAAAAGCCTGACATATGAAATAATTGTCAGAAAATCAAAGTTTTTAAAATGGAACCATTTACTGATAAGATTGCATGTGTGTCTTTAGTTGAGTATCATATTCGGCTCATATGATACGGCGAGAATATGGAACTCATATGCAAAAATATGGTGCAGTTGCCAAAAAGTAAGATGAAATTCTTATAGCTTAATCAATGTAATGTAAATCAATGAGTATAACAGAATAGTAGACTAATCGTCAGTCTATATCTCCCAATAATTGATCTTTTTAAGGTGATTTTTAATTGCTTCGATTAATGATCAAAGCTCTGTAGTTTTTATTGTAGGGACGAACATATAATGAATAAAATGATGATTGAGAGATGAACAAATAAACATTCCTCAAAATCCTCATGGTCAAATTTGAGACTCACATTTTAACATGACTTTTCTAAATAATGATGTATGGCTAGTCAAGTAAACCTATAGTACAGTAAGGTGATGATACACGGGGCAACTTTTTGAGCAATGTTGCTGGGCAATGTTGCCGTCAACGTGCAACCTGATGAGACACAGGGCAACTAATTAGGGCAACAGACAGTTGGCAGCAACTAATCAGAGAGGAGCAAATCTATTGCCAACTCAATAAATACTTTATTATAAACACTTGTTAGGCACTTTATTTCAACTTTTCAAATATTTTCTTCATTTTTATTAAAAATAAATGCCTTTCCGATCTGATTTGTGACAGGAAAAGGGAGAAGAGTGAGTTCGGCAAAAGGCGGATTCGAACCCGCGTCGATCGCATCAAAAGCTATTCAAATGTCAAACGCCCTACAACCTACGCTACTACAGACGTTGAAAAATCTCATCTTTTTAGTATTTAACTGAAATCATTGAATAGCTTCATTACAGCATACACACATTACTTTCGGACAGTTGTTGGTATTTTAAGCAATATATGAGGTAAATTCCCTGTTTTGGGTTGACGCATGACAACTTACTAGCGTAAAAAGATAAAAGTTCACACTCCTTTTCTCCGCTCCACTGCCGCTGAGAGGCCGCCATCTTGTTTGAATTTTTTCTGAAATCTCCGAACCGGTCACGTGATCGGCTGCTAACATTCTGATTGGAGGATCTCAAAAAATTGCCCACGACCGATCTAACGTATCCAGATATATATTTGTTGCTCATTCTCAGTGGGAAAGTGCCCAAGCAACGTTGCTCGGCAACATTGCTCAAAAAGTTGCCCCGTGTATCATCACCTTAATAATAAGTGTTCATCTTGAAATATTACTAACAACATAAAAATTATTCTTATGTTTACTTTATAAAAAAAATCAGTAAAGATTTCACAGCAAAAAGACACGTGAAGCATGAGCTGAAGGGGAATGTTTTTACAATGACACTAAAAGGACTTTTACTTACTAAAAAATTATAAAATATCAGTCAGACAAGAAGGAATGTAGTAGATTGTGTACAACAGGTTTTTCAGCAAAGTTTTGATCATGTTGACAGTTTAGAGGCCTTAGATATGTAAATATTAAATATGATACAGTAGACTTAATAATGACAATAAGCAGAAAATGATTAGTCAATTTTTAAGTTTCATCTCATTATAAACAAAGTTGGACAGATGTGTAATAAAAATGCTAATATTCAGTTTTGAAAAGAATATCAAAGTATAAAGTTAGACAATTATTATGGTAGTAATAATCTACTAGACTAATGTAGAAAGAAAAAAAGCATTAAAAGAAAGTATAATTCAGGAAAAGTCTACCTTGTGTAGAAAGGGATGTCAGCTGCACAGAAATTTTTACTTCCAGTTTTACTTTATAATCTTTAGAGGTGGTCATTAGAAGAGGTGTGGTTACTTATTTCTGTCTGGGTGCTGTAGAGATGCGCATGACAAAGAATACATAATAATCTTTATTGTAATTCACAAAACCGAAACACAGGAGATCGTTGGAGATTATAGTAAACACAATCACACCTTAAAAAATGCTGGGTTAAAAACAAGCCAAGTTGGGTTGAAAATGGACAAAGCCAGCGGATGGGTTAAATGTTTGAACAACCTGCTGGGCAGTTTTATTTAACTCAACTATTGTTTAAAATGAAAACAAAAAGTAACGCTGAAGCAGAGTTAAAGTTAAGTGATTAAGTTATGATTGAGCATTAGTGATGAACACCTGCTGTTAACAAGCAGAATCAATGAAGAGAAACACAATAACTACAAATGACTTCCAGCCACAGCCTTAGATGAAATCAAATGAAGATAAAAGACATTAAATCTCTCAAGATCTGAATAAACAACTCCACAAACAGCATATTATCTCATTAACTTTAACTCTGCTTCAGTGTTATTTTACCTCTATGTAGAGAGGGACCATATGTTCTCTGAGCAGAGTTGATTTAACTCTGGGGATTTTGCTGTGTAATTACTAGAGGCAACAATAATAATCAAAAGGTGAACATTTATTAATAATCAATTTATTAATAAATGTTTTAACAATATAGCAAGCATTTTTAAACAATAGTTGGGTTAAATAAAACTACCCAGCACATTGGTCAAACATTTAACCCAAACGCTAGGTTAAAACAACCCAATCGCTGCGTTTGTCCATTTTCAACCCAACTTGGGTAGTTTTTAACCCAGAATTTTTTAGAGTGCACTAAACAATACCAGACAAAGAATCAAACTCAGGGCTTATTCTGCCTAGATATTTTACTTCATAACTTAAATATGGCTGTTTTTCTTACACAAACGCATCGCTTTGCTTTAGAAGGCCTTTATTAACCCCCTGGAGCCGTGTGCAGTATGTTTATGATGGATGGAGGCACTTTCTTGAGCTCATACTCGTTGGTCTCATTCACTGCCGTTATTAAGCTCGGATGCGTTAATATATTTATTAAAGTGCCCCTATTATGGATTTTTGAAAATGACCTTTCATGCAATGTGTAACATAGCTCTAAGTGAATGAAAACATCCTGAAAAATTTTAAATCTGAAAGTGCACCGTATATAAAGTTATTGTCTCTCAAAAGTAAATGTCGACTCTGAGTCAATTAAACGAGTCGTTTGTAAAACGAATCCCAAGCCGTTTCGTTGTGATGTCACAACGAAACATTAGTATACGCCCACATATTGCGCGTGCAAACGCCAGGGAAAATGAATTTTTTCAACAATACCACAGCAGTACAATCTTTTGTTGTGTTCCCGTCATTTTACTGACGACTGCTTCTCAAACCTCTTGGAGTTTAACGCAGGATTCACAAAACGCTTGGTCTTAAAATATGGATCAATGCACAGTTTCTTTGGACCAGCTTGCTTCTCTGAATCTCAACCTGTATGATTAATAATTGATGTTTATATTTTCTAGCGATTGTTCAAAATCCGTAGTTTTTATATGTGTAACGTACACCAGTCTGCCTCCTGCTAACTGGCTAACTCACGTTTCTGTAGTTCTGCTATTCAGATGTGGGTCCAATATTGTCTAAAAATGTGTCGATTGATTCAGCTTGTCTGTCTTATTACTTGGGGTAATGATCAAGGATGGAGCACGACTTTTGTTTACAGAGTGTAATGCATTATCAGCTATTCACATTTGTGCTCGGCTAACGTGGGAGTTTACAACATAACTGTGGGCTCGGTTTGCTTACATAACTGTAAAACAAGCTGTTTTTTTCCTCTGCTTTTTTATTATTACAGTAGAGTGGGGCTCTATGTGTATTGTAATAGGATGTTAAGATGCTAGTCCACGCTAACTAGTTGAAGTATTCTCTAACACCTCTTGTAATGTCAAACGATGATATAGCCATTTTTTTCTTTGTTAATACTGTGTGTACACATCTGGCCTATATGTTTATCTTATATTAAAGTTTTTTTTAGTTTTGCTTGGCATTCTGATACAGTTCCCACAGGTGCACCTACATAAAGTATAACAGTGACACTACTATCACGTCTTATAAATAACTAAGGTGACACTTACCATATAGAAACGTCGTACTCCAGTCATGATTGCGAATCAGTTTATGGTTGATCGACTAGACGTTTCATCATCGGACTCGGGCTCGGATTGATACGATAAAATCGATGCTATCTTTTCTGTCCATACATTGTATACAGTGTCTTGCGAATTGATAGTTGTCATTTATATAGCAATGGGCATGCGGTGCGCGCAGTAGACCAATCACAAAGGATTGGGCCATCTGACCAACCAGAGCAGTGTAGGCTCACGAAAAGGAGGGGTTTAGAGAGACTGATTCATTGAACTGCTTCAAACAAATCGTTTACCAATCTTTGGTGAACTGAAGTGAAATTAAAGGGTTAGTTCACCCAAAAATGAAAATTCTGTCATTAATTACTCACCCTCATGCCGTTCCACACCCGTACGACCTTCGTTAATCTTCAGAACACAAATTAAGATATTTTTGTTGAAATCCAATGGCTCCGTGAGGCCTGCATAGGGAGCAATGACATTTCCTCTGTCAAGATCCATTAATGCACTATTTAAATCAGTTCATGTGAGTACAGTTGTTCAATATTAATATTATAAAGCGACGAGAATATTTTTGGTGCACCAAAAAAACCCAAAATAATGACTTATTTAGTGATGGCTGATTTCAAAACACTGCTTCAGGAAGCATCGGAGCACAAATGAATCAGTGTGTCGAATCAACTGTTCGGAGCGCCAAAGTCACGTGATTTCAGCAGTTTGGTGGTTTGACACGCGATCCGAATCATGATTTGACACAGAAGAATCATAACACTCCTAAGCTTCCTGAAGCAGTGTTTTGAAATTGGCCGTCAGTAAATAAGTCGTTATTTAGTTTTTTTGGTGCACCAAAAATATTGTCGTCACCTTATAATAGTAATATTGAACCACTGTACTCACATGAACTGATTTAAATATGTTTTTAGTACCTTTATGGATCTTGAGAGAGGAAATGTCATTGCTCCCTATGCAGGCCTCACTGAGCCATCGGATTTCAACAAAAATATCTTAATTTGTGTTCTGAAGATCAACAAAGGTCTTATGGGTGTGGAAAGGCATGAGGGTGAGTAATAAATGACAGAATTTTCATTTTTGGGGTGAACTAACCCTTTAAATGTATATTATGAGAAAATGAAAGTGTTTTCGACCTTGCATGCATGTAAACCTGTTGTAGGAGACTCCCAAAACAATATTAGGAACCTTAAAAAAGGCATAAAAGGGGCATTTTAATACATCTCCGATTGTGTTCATCTGAAAGAAGAAACTCATATACACCTGCTTGAGGGTGAGTAAAGCTTGGGGTAATTTTTATTTGAAAGTGAACTAATCCTTTAAATGATCACAGTTGAAATGCAACACTTAAAACTGCAAAAATACAGCAGTACCATGGTACTTTTTTGTCAGTGAAAGACGGATTAGGTGATGTGTGTGTATGTGGTTATCAGAAGAGATTAGGTAGCTATCTGTCCATGTCATTAAGAGTTTATTTGAGGTCAGGTGACTCGAAATGGTAAACAACACATGCTGGATGTTTTCTTTTGCCATGCAAGTTAATTAAAGATACACAGTGTTGTGTCGTTATCAAAGAAAAACATCTAATACTTACCCTTTCAAATAATTTTATACAACATTTATGAGTCATATCTGAACATGGGTCATTTGGAATAGCTATAATATAAACACATCTTTAATTTGCTGAGTTTTTGTTGTTGTCCAGTTTAGACCAAAGATAGGCAGCTTAGGCCTATTTATGGAAAAGAAAGGAATGTGCCAATATTTACCTCCTGCTGAAACACGTGGGGAGAAAGATTACCGCACTGACGTCATAAAAATAGAATAAGTAGGGAGAATGGCAGAACAGTGAAACGGGGGGCGGGGCGTAGAGTCCCGCAAGCTGCATCTGATTGGTCCATTTATTTGAAGTAAAATGTCTTTTAATTATTTTCAGTGTCACATTTAAATTAGGCCTCTCTGTATGGCTAAATTTATATTCATTATTTAGCGTATTCCCATTTTTATGCAATATAAATACTTAAATAAATAAATAGCCGTGTGATCTGAATGAAATTCAATGGAGGTGTCGGTTGTATGAGCCACTGAGCGCCCCCTGGAGGAAATAAAGTTAATGTCTTCTAAGAAAAGGAGATCAGCGAGCATTAGCCACTCAAACACACCCACAAAAGTGTTGTCAACAAACGCAGAGGACTGTTAAACACGGACAAAAAAGTCGCCAGGAGCTGAAGTCAGTGCATCTCCTCCTGAACTCTGTCCCATCATGGCTCTGTCAGGATCTCAAACACCGGACGATGCTTTGCACGGTAAGACAATGTTTCCATAACACTGCTTCATTGTTATAACCTGCGATACAGAGATATGTGATATGTATAACCTTCGACATATAGGCTATATATGTTATATAGATATTTAAATATTTAAATTATGTTGCTATAATTTGATTTCATACACATAGTATATAATTATACATACATTATTTACAAATAAATTACACAATTATTATAATTTTAATAGAAAAAAATAACATTCGAATGAATGCATTCGAATACGATTTAAAAGACATTTTAAACTTAATTATAAAAAAAAAATAACCGCGATGAAATTACAATTAATTTAAAGTATATCTAACTTACTATGAATTTCTATTTTATTTTTGTTCAAAGTGTGTGGCTACTAAGGATGGTGTTACAATGCACATATATAACCTTAGACTATCTGTGTGTTTTTATTTTGCTGTGCCATTGTTTTGTCTGTATTGTTATGTAAATAGATTCCATGACTCGCCTGTTCTAAGCCAATTACTGTGAAGAGGGTTAACAACTCATAATTTGATCAGTGGCTTAAACTGTCCGCAGGGGAAAATGTGAGAACAATAGTGTTTGCAGAACACAAGTTCTTCATAAAACCGAATCCCTCTCAGGGAATACATTATCATTCATAAAACACACAAATACATGCGCATTCCCTCATTCATGCACACACTCACAGCTTGATATTAGGCTTGGCACACGTAACACACGGCCCTCGTCTGTGGTTATGTCACAATTCCACATGCTGAGGAATCTGGGGCAATGGCACAGTCTCTCCTCCCTCCACTGCAAAACTCCTGTGTCTGGAAAATAACCACAAAATGAGCAGGAAATGCGGAAAGAGAAGATGCTTGACACATGAGGAAAGATGACGAAGGTCAGGATTAGAAGGAAGGAAGAGATGGAGAGAGAGAGAGAGAGAGAGAGAGAGAGAGAGAGAGAGATTGAGATTTTACACAAACTTTATTAGAACAGTTATAAAAAAACAACAAACATCAAATAATTAAAATCACATTAAATCAACACACTCTTGAAAATTAAATTATTCTCTACAACAGAGCAGAGCACATCTTTATAACACCATATATTGGAAAACTTTTCCAAATCATTCATCAAACTGTAGTAATTAAAATCTATTTTTAAGCGAGCCTTCAACATTTTGACAAAAACAAAAACAGCATCATCATCTGCAGAACCTTCTATCTTATTTCGTCTACTCATATATACAGCCATCTTTGCTCTTCCCAAAATAAAATTAAAGAGTTGACACTGCTCCCTCTTTTTTTGGGAATACCTATAACCCAAAATAAACAATTGTCTAGAAAAAGCTAGACCAAACAATTTAAAAAGATCTTCCAACATAGAAAACAGTGGCAAAAGACGACAACAATCCATAAAACAGTGAAAAACTGTCTCACGAAGAGTACAAAAAGGACAGTCATGATTAATATCAGAGTTCAAAACAGAAATAAAAGCATTAACAGCCACGGCTGTATGTAAAACCCTCCATTGCAAATCAACAACTTTCTTCAACAATGGTGGTTTATACAACGCCCTCCATTCAGGTCCAACACCATCATTCAAACCTAAGTGAGCTCTCCATGGAGTATCAATTTTACCATTTAATTTATCTTTATTCAAAATTTTAACAATCAATCTGTATAATAATTTCTTATCAGCATCATGCACAGATACACAAGCATTATTAGTTTCTAAAAAAAAACCTGTACAGTCCTTAAAATCTGGGAGAACCTTCAGCACAGGAAAAATATCATCAACACTTGGTTGAACAAATCCATCACAATAAGATTGCAACAATGTAAGTTCAGAATCTGTTAAAACTTCTTTCCATTTTTTAAGCAACAAGGAAATTATACGAACAGAGTGAACCTTTAAATGAGAGGCAAGGAGAAGAGCATTGTCCATGTTTGCACCTGTAAACTTAATTATATGTCCCAAAGTCACTACATTAGTCGTACAGAACTGTCTGAGAAAACTGGGACTTATTTGCCAGGTTGCACTCAACCGTGTTCCATACACGACTGGCTCTTGAAGAAGCCAATACAGTGAACTATGATGTTCTGCCCTCTCCACTTTAAACAAATTCCAGACTTTGAACAGTCCACGATAAAAACTTGGTAGTCCACTAGTGTTGAGTTGTTTTAAATCCATCAGAAACAATGTTCTGTCCAGACCAAGACCACCTAATCGGTTCAAAATGGTACAAGCCAGTGGTCTCCACACCAAGTCTGTTGGACCACACAGAAACCTCTGCACAAACTGGAAACGAAAAGTTGCCCCTCTACTGTTCAAATGGATTAAGCCTTGTCCTCCTTCATCTTTTGGTAAAAATAATACACTTTGGGGAATCCAATGTAAGCGGTCCCAAAAGAAATCAACAATAAGTGCCTGAATCTTTGACAGCAAATCTGAAGGAGGATCAACACATAAAAGGCGATGCCATAAAGTGGATAAAATAAGATTGTTAATAACAAGAACTCTGCCTCTATAAGACATTTTTGGTAGAATCCACTTCCATTTAGCAATACGACCTTTAATTCTCTCAAGAACATTATCCCAATTTTTAAGGACAAAAGGTTCATCACCCAAAAACACACCTAGGTATTTTAAACCCCCATCTGCCTTCCAATTCAATCCTACAGGCAATTTAAAATCTTTTTCAAACAATCCCCCTATGCTGAGAGCTTCACTTTTACTCCAATTTACTCTGGCTGAAGAAATTATACCATACTGATCTATAACATTTGTTAACATGTCAATGTCTTGCTGATTATCAACTATCAAAACTAAGTCATCTGCATACGCAGACAACTTTAAAGGTACACTGCACCCTGGTAAAATCACACCTTGTAAAACAGTTCTAAGTTTATGTAATAAAGGTTCAAAAGCCAGAGAATATAACATTCCAGACAGGGCACAGCCCTGTCTAATTCCACGTTGGACCTGAAAAGGAGCGCTCAAAACACCATTGATTTTCAAAACACTCTGAACATCACAATACAAAGTCTTGATTTTATTGATAAAACCAGGAGTAAAACCAAAAGCAATCATTGTTTGCCATAAATATTTATGTTCAACACGATCGAAAGCTTTTTCCTGATCAATAGAAACAATTCCCATTTTGAGACCAAAAAGCTTAGAGATTTCTAACAAGTCTCGAATGAGAACAATATTATCAGAAATCAGCCTACCAGGAACACAATAGGTCTGATCAGGATAAATAACTTGTTCCATCACTTTACTAAGTCTACTTGCCAATACTTTGGAAAGGAGCTTATAATCAGTACAAAGCAGGGACACGGGTCTCCAGTTTTTTATGAGCTGCAGGTCACCCTTTTTAGGCAGAAGGGTAAGAACTGCCCTTCTGCAACTTAAAGGCAAACGTTCACTGGTTATGCTATCATTCAGCACTGCCAAAAGATCTTCTCCAATTACAGACCAAAAAAATTGGTAAAAATCAACAGGCAGGCCATCTAACCCAGGAGATTTTCTGCTCTGCATGCTTTGCAAAGCTGCATACAGTTCACCCAGGGAAATATCTGCTTCCAACACTGCATTACTCTCTTGTTTAACCTGGGGAAGACCAGTATAAAAACTTTGGGCTATTACCTGCTCTTCTTGGTGCTCACATTTATACAAATTTCTGTAAAAGTTAACAGCATGTTTACGAATATCAGCATGATCAGACAACACATGTCCTGAGTCAGACTTTATACTATGAATCAATCTTTTTTGACCATTTTTTCGCTCCAATCCAAAAAAAAAGTGTGATGGAACATCCATTTCCACTACATTTTTAAAACGGGACCTAATCAGAGCCCCTTGTGCTGAAACCCCAAGCAAATTAGTCAACACAGATTTTTTAACTTCAAGAGCTTCCAAATAGCGTTGATCTTTTGTAGCTTCAGCTAAACCCTGGAGTTCTTCCATTTCAGATTCCAAGTCTTTTACAGACTTCATCAAAACTTTGGTAACATTGCAATGATATTGTTGACACAACTGCTTTACTTTAACTTTTCCGAAGTCCCACCACTGTTGTAAAGACATAAAATCATTTTTTGTATTTTGATGATTTTTCCAAAAAGATACAAAAATGTCTTTAAAATTTTTATCTTCTAGTAAAGCTGTATTAAAGTGCCAATATGCACTACTAGGCTTTACACATTTCAAAAAGACACAAATCACAACAAGTGAGTGATCAGAAAACCCAACAGGGCTAATAAAGCAGTTTTTAACAACATTAAAATGATATTTAAAACAATAAAAACGATCAAGTCTGGCCATGGACAATAAATTATCTTTACAATGAGTCCAGGTATATTGTCTCTGATTACCATGTAACCTTCTCCACACATCAAATAACTCATGGGTCTCTAATAATTGAATCAAACGAGTGCGAGAAGCAGGATGAGGCTCTACATGATTTCTATCAAGTCTATTTTCAGTGCAATTCCAGTCTCCACCTATAAATAAAAAATCTTTATCATTACAATCTCTAATAACATCATTCACAGCCTCCAAAAAAGTCAATCTCTCTAAACCAACAGCTGGAGCATATACAGTGATAAATACAAATTGCACATTTTCATATATTACTCTAACTTTTAACAAACGACCTTTAATAACTTCTTCACATTCAACAGATTGAGGATTAAAACTTTTAGAAAAAAGAACACCCACTCCACAACTATTACTTGTTTTGTGACTTAAAAAAACATCACCCTCCCATTCTCTCTTCCAGTCAACTTCGTTATCAGCAGTACTATGAGTCTCTTGTACAAAGATAACGTCCAATTTTTTAAGGGAGCACAGTCTAAAAAATGAAGCTCTTTTTCTTTCATCTCTGGCTCCATTTAAGTTTAGACTGCCTATTTTTAACTCACTCATAAAACAAAAGAAAACAAAAGAAAAACAGAAAAAAAACAAATTAGAAGATTTACTAAACATATTCACCATCTTCTAATTGTCTTTTGGCTTTCAAAACAAGTTTTTTTAAGCGATAAATCTCTTGGTCAGTGAAAACTTTCTCTCCTGCGCTTTCAGAGCTTTTTTGAAAGGTCTTAACTGAATCAATGAAAAGTTGTAAATCAGGAAACACATTCTCAATTTTCACATTCCTGGCTCCTTTAGTACTCTTAAGAAACTTCTTGATACTCAACATAGAGTAGCCACTAAATTTCAGGGGCAAGGACTGTGAAGAAGCTAAAGAATCAACATCAGAGTCCACCTCAACATCACTGTCAAAAGTCTGAGAACAATCACGCAGAGGAACATTTTTCATTTTATCAGGAAGTTGATAAACATCTCCAATTTTTCTTTTCTTATCATTAGAGTTGTCATCCACAACCATCTCATTTTCTTCATCCAAAGAACCTCCTACTTCCTCCACTTCCTTCTGCAAATTACTACTGGCCTCTTCTTCCAAATCAATATCACAGTGTTGACTGTTCTCAACAGAGTTCTCTCGAACAACTGAATCTGGCCTTTGAAATCTGTGTGATTGTTTCAATTTTAATCTGTCTGATTCATTCTGTTTTTGTCCTTGACATTCATTTAATCCATTTTGCTTTTGTCTCTGAGATTCATTTAGTTCAAACTGTTTTTGTTCTTGTGACTCACTTAATTCAAACTGATTTTGTCCCTGAGAATCATTTAGTTCATACAGCTTTTGTCTTTGAGATTTATTTGAATCATCCAATTCATGTCCCCGAGTTTCATTTGATTCGCTCTGTTTTTGACCCTGAGATTCATTTAACTCATTTTGTTTTTTCTCTTGAGATTTGACTGTTTTGTCCGATTTCTGTCCCTGAGGTTCATTTGATCCATTTTTCTTTTGTTTCTGAGATTTATTTGACTCACCCTGTTCTACAGTTTCAATATTAATCTCAGCAGCAGTTTTTTCTGGGCAAGAACGAATGAGATGGCCCTCCACTCCACATCCAAAACATTTCATTTTTTCTGAGGATACATAAACGTTGTAGTCATAATCATCCACTCTGAATTTAAACACTAAGTTTAATTCTTCATTGTTGTTTTTTAAGATCATAAAGACTTGCCTTCTAAAAGAAACAACATGTCTCAATTGTGGAGATTTACAGCCGAGAGAAATCGATCTAATCGGCGACATTAGTTGTCCATGTCGTGAAAGTTCTCTTTCTAACATCTCATTACTAATGAACGGAGGGACTTGCGACAAAACGATCTTTTTTGCCGGATTAACAAGCGGCACCGCTTGAACGAGGACATCTTTAATTGCTACGCCTTGTTCAACAATTGTTGCAACTTTATCAAAACTATCCACAAAAATCACAACACCATTGTTCATTCTAGACGCGGATTTAACGCTGTCATAACCAACAATCCCCCCGACTGCCAAAGCGCAATCTTCTACAGAACAGTCTATAGTCGGACAAAGTTTAAAAGCATGTCGGCGTGTGAGCATTTCCAGACCCACACTGCCAACTCCGCGAACCGGCATGATTCCCGGTTACACGGACTGTCACTACCACCAAACCACTAAACCACTTAAACTATACCACTAACAATAAACAAAACTCTTAAATAAACCTAAAAAAAAAAAAAAAAAAAAAAAAAAAAAAAAAAAAAAAAAAAAACATAAGAAAAAAGAGAGAAAAAGAGAGGAAAAAACACTCACGCAAAACCACGCTCCCAGTCTCGCATCCACTCATTCAACTTCCGCTCAGAGAGAGAGAGAGAGAGAGAGAGAGAGAGAGGTGACTGGCTAATCTCTGACAGAAATAAAATGCTTATGTAAGCAATCTCTTGTGTTCATGTCAACAATCAGAGATAGAACAATAAAATGATAGACAGACAGAGACAGGCAGACAGATAGATAGATAGATAGATAGATAGATAGATAGATAGATAGATAGATAGATAGATAGATAGATAGATAGATAGATAGATAGATAGAATGATAATACAAAAAATAGATGATAGATAGACAATGATAAAACGATAGAATGATAAAGTGAAAAATAGATAGATGATAGATAGAGAGAATGATAGAACAATAAATAAAATGATAGATAGAATGATAAAACAAAAATAGATAGATAGATAGATAGATAATAAAAAATAGAAAGATAGAATGATAAAACAAAAAATAGATAGATGATAGATAGATAAAATGAAAATTAGATAGATGATAGAATGATAGATACTGTAGATAGAATGATAAAACAAAAAATAGAGAATAGACAGAATGATAGATAGATAGATAGATAGATAGATAGATAGATAGATAGATAGATAGATAGATAAAATGAAAATTGGATAGATGATAGGCAGAATGATAGAACAATAGAACGATAGAACGATAGATAGATAGATAGATAAAACAAAAAATAGATGATAGATAGATAGAGAGATAGATAGATAATAGACAGAATGATAGATAGATAGATAGAACAAAAATAGATAATAGACAGAATGATAGATAGATAGATAGATAAAACAAAAAATAGATGATAGATAGATAGATAGGCAGAATGATAGAATGATAGATAGATAGATAGATAGATAGATAGATAGATAGATAGAACAAAAATAGATAATAGACAGAATGATAGATAGATAGATAGATAGATAGATAAAACAAAAAATAGATGATAGATAGATAGGCAGAATGATAGAATGATAGATAGATAGATAGATAGATAGATAGATAGATAGATAGATAGATAGATAGATAAAACAAAAAAATAGATAATAGACAGAATGATAGATAGATAGATAGATAGATAGATAGATAAAACAAAAAATAGATGATAGATAGATAGATAGATAGAATGATAGATAGATAGATAGATAGATAGATAGATGATAGATAGATAGATAATAGACAGAATGATAGATAGATAGATAGATAGATAGATAGATAGATAGATAGATAGATAGATAGATAGATAAAACAAAAATAGATGATAGATAGATAGATAGATAGATAGATAGATAGATAGATAGATAGATAGATAGATAGATAAAACAAAAAATAGATGATAGAACGATAGAACGATAGATAGATAGATAGATAGATAGATAGATAGATAGATAGATAAAACAAAAAATAGATAATAGACAGAATGATAGATAGATAGATAGATAGATAGATAGATAGATAGATAGATAGATAAAACAAAAAATAGATAATAGACAGAATGATAGATAGATAGATAGATAGATAGATAGATAAAACAAAAAATAGATGATAGATAGAATGATAGAACGATAGATAGATAAAACAAAAAATAGATAATAGACAGATGATAGATAGATAGATAGATAGATAGATAGATAGATAGATAGATAGATAAAACAAAAAATAGATGATAGAACGATAGAATGATAGATAGATGGATAGATAGATAGATAAAACAAAAAATAGATAATAGACAGAATGATAGATAGATAGATAGATGGATAGATAGATAGATAAAACAAAAAATAGATAATAGACAGAATGATAGAAAGATAGATAGATAGATAGATAGATAAAACAAAAAATAGATAATAGACAGAATGATAGATAGATAGATAGATAGATAGATAGATAGATAGATAAAACAAAAAATAGATAATAGATAGATAGAATGATAGAACGATAGATAGATAAAACAAAAAATAGATAATAGACAGAATGATAGATAGATAGATAGATAGATAAAACAAAAAATAGATGATAGAACGATAGAATGATAGATAGATGGATAGATAGATAAAACAAAAAATAGATAATAGACAGAATGATAGATAGATAGATAGATAGATAGATGGATAGATAGATAAAACAAAAAATAGATAATAGACAGAATGATAGATAGATAGATAGATAGATAGATAGATAGATAGATAGATAGATAGATAGATAGATAGATAGATAGATAGATAGATAAAACAAAAAATAGATGATAGAACGATGGAACGATAGATAGATAGATAGATAGATAGATAGATAGATAGATAGATAGATAGATAGATAGATAGATAGATAGATAGATAGATAGATCCTGACTGAATCCATTTTATTGATCTAAAAGTATCCTGAAGTCCATGTGGTTCATTTGTCCGTCAGGTTCTTGGGTGGAGCTGGAGGGTCTGGTGGCATCTGCAAGTCAAACAGAAGGAGAAGTAGGAGCACAGGGCACCACAGCCTCCTTCCTGCAGGGGGAGCTGGAGAGGATTCTGCTGGAAGCTCAGCTGGAGTGTGAGAGGAGTAGTCAAACAGAAAGGTGTGTACCTGAAAGGCCTATTTAAGCTTTTCTTTGGGAATTATGAATATTGAGAGTTCACTTGGAAGTAAATGAATCTGCCTTGAGATCTCTTTATTTTTTCAAGCAGTATGTTTACATACACCTTACACTGACTAGCTTGACACTCAAATCATTGCTGTTTTGCACATGATACATATTGAAATGCATCATTGCAAACATGTTTGTAGTGATTTTAGTAAAGTGTTGGGCTTGCAGTGTTTTATTTCAATCAGTTTTCAACATGTTTAGTGATTGATGAGTGATTACATACTTTTTATGCAGTTTGGCCGGT
Organism: Megalobrama amblycephala; assembly: GCF_018812025.1. Taxonomy (NCBI): domain Eukaryota; kingdom Metazoa; phylum Chordata; class Actinopteri; order Cypriniformes; family Xenocyprididae; genus Megalobrama; species Megalobrama amblycephala. The sequence goes on along the minus strand of NC_063047.1, from coordinate 18,675,449 downwards.
TATTTACACGACAACAGTGTTTTGGGGGCCTGAAAACGCAAATGTTTGGAAACGACTTTAAAAGTGCACGTTTTTGAAAACAATACTATTATACCATGTCCATGTAAACCACAAAACGCAAATTTGTGATAACGATGAGGTCATGCGCATGTGTATTACGTGTTCAGTCTATAGGCGCGTAGTTTATTTACAAAGTGACATCGCCATCTACTGGCCTGGCAGCAGAATACAACGTTTTTGGTTGTTTCTTCATTCTTTTCGAAAGATGGATAAAAAGGTGCACAAAAACAAAAACTTTGAAAAATTTTATATGACCCTGCCAAATCACAGAGATGCCGATTCACACAGGACTAATATTATCACAGGACCTCAGTGTTCGGCAAAATATGGTAGGTCATTTGTGGGGAATTTTTACTTTACAAATTACAGACATGGCCAGTTCGCACAGAATTGAGATCACAGACAACCTCTGCAATTATTACAAGCGACTAGAGGTCCCCAGATGATACTAATCCCGTGCAAATAGGGCTTAAGACATCTCTGGTGAAACATCTGAGAAGTTATGTTGATACTTAACTGAGAAACACAACTGAGAAGTCTCATGAACATTCAAAAGATCTGAGTGTGTATGTGTGAAGGGGTGGAATTCCAAAGCATCCAGTCTCCATTAATCATTTTGTAACAAACAACAGCTACAAAAAACAGTCGGCATGCTGTAAAACAAGTTTCCTCTCTGATGTCAGTCCTCCGCAGGTCGTGACCCCGAGAACATCTGGATCTCCCAAACCAGCCAGTGAGGGCAGCAGCAGCACAGATTGTGTTACTATACAGGTAACATGTTCAGTCTATGTCAGCTCACACGACAACATTGCCAGTAAATTGAGTTCTTTTTATAGTTACAACCAGAAGTTACCTGAAGTTATGATGATAACAGTCATAACAGTACTTTTATTATGACAGATTGAGACCCTTTATGTGTCTCATTTATATGGCTGTAACAATTTACACACAAACATTGAATGCAATGCGACTGCAGTCTTTATCTCTGTTATATTTACAATGTTATCTCATAGTCCATAAATAATAGTCTATAAATGCATTCTAAAGGCAGGAACACACCAAGCCGACGGTCGGCCGTCGGGCAGTTTTTGTTCGTCGGCCGACTAAGTTTTCTCAGTGTGTTCCGCACCGTCGACTGAAGTTGGTCCTCGTCGGCTTTTTTTCGGCCAATTCGACATGTTGAATTGCCGTCGGGCCATCTGATCATTCTGATTGGCTGTTCAGCTACTGCCACCTGCTGGTTCGGAAAGGCATTTCATCTTACGCAGGCGTAGAACGGACGTGCTACTTGGCCGTCGTATGTCGAGCGTTGGTTTGGTGTGTCAGGCCAACTTTGGACACAGACAATGCCGACGTGAGCCAACCCCGCAGTCTGCTTTCGTCGCCACTAGTTTGTCGGTGTCGGCTTGGTGTGTTCCTGCCATATCTCTTTAACCAGAACTATTGTTACAATCACAACCGAATACCAAAGCAACATTCAATCTTTGTCCCTCAGTCCCTCAGCTAAAATAAAATGATACTAAAGCCGCCACTAGGTGGCAGCTAAACATTGTCTTAATGATTTAGTCATTGAATCGTTCAGTCAAACGATTCATTGAAAATGGCTGATTCATTGAGGTTCAAAGCAGAACTGACCTACTAAGTCATCGAGCCATTCATTAGAACGATTTGTTCAAAACACGGATTCATTCAGTAGTAAAACTGAATCTGTGTTGCTTGGAGATGCGCAATGGCTCTACTGTTTGAAACTATATTCATTGGCGAAATATAGGAAAAACAGACAATATTGTGTCTAAATTGTAAGTCACCTAATAGCCTATTAACTTTTGTTTATTGAATTGCTGTAAAATCAATATCATTTGCGAATGTGCTGATATTCAGGAAAACAGCACGTTTGCTAATGTGATATTGCTAATAAATACTAAAAACAAGAACTAATACTGAGACATTTTTGCACCATATCTTGGTTTTTGGAAGCATTTTTATTAATTTTGGTGGCATTTTTGCCCCAAGTCCCCGGTAATTTGTGACCCTGGTGATTGTGCGCTGTGATCTGACCCGACAAATGACAAAACAATTTTGTTTCTGTATCAGGTCACCACTTGATGTCCACTGTAACATGAACTGGTTCCTGAAGCAAAACCAGTTGAGAACCACTGATTTAATGCATGTAAATGATACTCACACAGTCTCTGTCTCTCTTTCTCTTTCAGTCGGATGAGAATGACAGGCGAGTGAGTGCTGAATGGGTGTGGGATTGGTCCAGTCGGCCAGAAAACCTTCCGCCCAAGTAAGATTTACCTTTAATTCATACTTTGAATCTACGTTCTTAAATCATGTTAGTCTCTTCAGTTCACCTTCTAAAGTGATATAGGTGGTTGATAGATGGTAGTTAATAAATGTATCAGGTTTGAATAGAGTTATTTTCAGCAGGAGTTTGTGGTATATGATGGAACTGCAGGGGGGATTGTGGGACTACTAAACAATGAAACTCCAGAAAACTCTTTGCTTTTATATACAAATATGAATTGAAATTCATACTTCACCCCAAAATTCTTGACAATTTTTTTTCTTTTTTGCAAGAAAGCCTATTTATGAGACCATTAATCTTTTTTTTTATTTGTGTTATTTGCATTACATTACATTGCATTCATTAAAATCTACATTAATAACATTTACTTTTTTTTTTTTTTTTTTTTTTACTAAGAATACTTTTATTTAGCAAGGATGCATTAAATTGATCAAAAGTGACAGTAAAGGCATTTATAATGTTACAAAAGATTTCTGTTTCAAATAAATGTTGTTCTTTTGAACTTCAAAGAATCCTCAAAAATGCATTACAGTTTCCACCAAAATATGAAGCAACTGTTTTCAACATTGATACGAATAAGAAATGTTTCTTGAGCAGTAAATCAGCATATTAGAATGATTTCTGAAGGATCATGTGACACTGAAGACTGGAGTCATGATGCTGAAAATTCAGATTTGATCACAGAAATTAATATTTCACAATATTACTGTATTTTTGATCAAATAAAATGCAGCCTTGGTGAGCAAAAGAGACTTCTTTCAAAAACATTTTCAAAAAATCTTACCGACCACAAACATTTAAATGGTAGAAAGATATAGTAGGATAGTTAATGTCATTTATTTGAGATCAGACCAAAAAACAAACAAAAAAACAGCCAGAAATCCCTGGAATAGATAATAATAAAGATGAAAAAATGATGTTCTTACACTTTTTTTGCACATGATGCAAGTTTACAGTCCTAGAAAAAATAATGCATATTACAGACGTTAATATGTTGTTATGGAAGAAAATAAATGAGGTGTTCTTGTGTGCTGGTGTGTCCTTTCAGAATAACCGAGCGCTTCACAGATTGCCAGTTCTTGCAGTAGAGCGCTTGACCTCCGTTAGCCCTACATACCTCTGCTTAAATCTCAGAGAGGATCATTTAGTCGCCACACAAAAATAGCTTGCGCGCCACACCATGAGTCAGCGAATCTGAGCCTCGCTTGTGTAGCGTTTAATGAGTGGATGAATTGGCTTTCTAGAGGAGAAAGTTCTTAATGCACATATCATTACAGATAAACCTTGTCACAAAAAACCTTTTGGATTGCAACATTTAATAATGTAGGATTGCAGATTTCAGCAATAGAGACCCATATCATGATGCTATTAAGAGCAAAAACCTTTGAGAAAGCACAAAAAGCTGTGTCAATTTTCATGACGGTGCATATTCGCACTGTGCAAATATAAGTCTTACTGCACAAATGTTTCGAAAGCGATTTGAAATCAGTCTTTAGAAATAGAGCTGATGTAGTCATTTAAAATGAAAACATCACATCAAAAACCTTTTTTTTTTATTTTATTGATGTCATTGCAACCCTACTCAAAAAATAAATAAATAAAAAAAAAATCATAAAAAAATGTTATAATACACTATCTGCTCCACTTTCCTGCAACCAGAGAGTTGTTTTATCTTGGTTGCATTGAACTGTGATGTCAATCTGTGATGTTTAGATCCTCTTATCATCAGGAGGCTTTGCATATTCTTGTATTCCTGCTCTCCCACATGGGTATGAGGTGCTGCATTATAGCAACAAGCTTTATATGAGAGGATAGACAAGATTTAAACTGGGATTACAATGCTGAATTTGGTTTAATCTGTTTCATTAAGCTTAAAACACCTTCGGGATCACATGGTGCATGCTTGTTAAAGGGATAGTTCACCCCAAAATGAAAATGATCCCATGATTTACTCCCCCTCAAGCCATCCTAGGTGTATATGACTTCCTTCTTTCAGACAAACACAATCAGAGATATATTAAAAAATATCCTGGCTCTTCCAAGCTTTATAATGGGAGTGAATGGTGCACAAAAAAAACAAAACAAAACAAAAAACCCCTACTACTACATACGTCATTTGCCGCAGATGTTACCAGAAGCTATAGTGATTACAGTTTATAAAGTAATAATTATCTCATGATCATCAGGTTTTGTTCATGTTGCTCCGGTGCTGCTGTCATTAAAGCAAAAGAGAGATGCACCAAATACTGAGACATTTGCAGATTCATGTGCATTTTTTCAAATCAACTTCTCACTGAAATGATGCTGATAATACTGTGTAATTTATCATGAGTAGGGTTGCAAAATTCCGGGAATTTTCAAAGCTGGAAACTTTCCATGGGAATTAACGGGAATATATGGGAATTAACGGGAATTAATGGGAATAAACAGGGAATTTGCAAAATTGCAGGTTAGCCTATAACGGGCTACTTAAAAAAAAAACATCTTGCAGCATAATTTTGGTTAAAACAACCAGATTTAATCCAATTTCAGTTGAATTTTTACCCTGACATTCACACAGCACACTACTTACTGCAGGGCTATTGAGGCCACACCCCCTGCATGCACCGTGCATTCCCCCAGTCCATAACATGCACATTTGATCAAAAATACAGAAAAAACGGTAATATTGTGAAATATAACTACAATTTAAAATAATGTTTTTTATTTTAATATACATTAAAATATAATTTATTTTGTGATGCAAAGCTGAATTTTCAGCATCATTACTCCAGTCTTCAGTATCACATGATCCTTCAGAAGTTATTCTAATATTATAATTTGATACTCAATTATCAATGTTGGAAACAGTTGTGCTGCTTAATATTTTTTATAAAATGTGATACTTTTTTCAGGATTCTTTGATGAATAAAAATGTAAAGAACAGCATTTATTTAAAATAGAAATATTTTGTAACAATATACATTACCTGTCAAAATTTGGGGGTCAGTAATTTTTTCTTTTTCTTTTTTTTTTTTAAAAGAATTTAATACTTTTATTCTGCAAGGATGTGTGAAATTGATAAAAAAAAGTGATATTAAAGTGATATTGTTAGAAAAGATTTCTTTTTTCAATAAATGCTGTTCTTTTAAACTTTTTATTCATCAATAAATCCTGAAAAAAGTATTACAGAAAGCAAAAATATTAAGCAGCACAACTGTTTCCAACATTGACAATAACTGAGTATCAAATCAGCATATTAGAATGATTTCTGAAGGATCATGTGACACTGAAATAAACACATAACAATTGCTGCAATAAAAATATTTATTTTACATATTTTCTAAATTAGAATTGAATGTGAAAAAGAAATTTCATGTCATGACCAAACAAAATGTTTATATTTATGTTTATATATGATACATTTTATATAAATATTATACATTTATATAAATTTCCCAAAATTTCTAATTAATTCCCATAAATTCCTGTTAAGTTTCCAAATTGGAATATTTCCAAAATTCCCCAGATTAAGTTCCCGTGGAAAGTTTCCAGAAATTTACCGGAAACTTTCCACCCCTTTGCAACCCTAATCATGAGAAATTTTGTATTGCATCACAAAAATGCTAAATAGTCTGCACTGACTTCTAATTTTCTTAGACTTTTATACTCTAATAGTGAATGTATTTCCTGTAAAGCTAAATTGAAACAATATGTATTGTGAACAGCATTATACAAATAAACAAAAATGGAATATATTTATATTCTCACATCTTCAGTGTCCCAAATCCATGTATAAATATCTAGATTATATTGCTGAATGACCCTGATCTCTCTCTCTCTCTCTTTAGGGAGTTTGTGTTTCATCACCCAAAGCAGTCCGGCTCTCTGAGCGTGAGGAAGACTGAGGTGATGAAGAGGGGTTTGTTTTCCTCAGACGTGCTCCTCATCCTCCTACCCTCTCTGCTCGCCTCACACGCTCTGACGCTGGGTCTGGGGTGAGCCACTTTCTCATATCATATTTCTCACTATAACTTCTAATATTTTTATTTTAATATCATTGCGCAGAGTGCACAGGAAGCAAGTGCGATCATATTTCATTAAAACTCCGGCAATGAGATGTATCTATGTACAAATAGTCCATATGTATTTCCCTTTGTGCATTTCAATATTTAACAGAATTAAAGGTGCCATCGAATTGAAAATTGAATTTACCTCGGCATAGTTGAATAACAAGAGTTCAGTACATGGAAATTACATACGTTGAGTCTCAAACTCCATTGTTTCCTCCTTCTTATGTAAATCTCATTTGTTTAAAAGACCTCCGAAGAACAGGCGAATCTCAACATAACACCATCTGTTACGTAACAGTCGGGATCATTAATATGTACGCCCCCAATATTTGCATATGCCAGCCCATGTTCAAGGCATTACACAAGGGCAGACAGTATTAACGTCTGGATCTGTGCACAGCTGAATCATCAGACTAGGTAAGCAAGCAAGAACAATAGCGAAAAATGGCAGATGGAGCAATAATAACTGACATGATCCATGATTACTTGATATTTTTAGTGATATTTGTAAATTGTCTTTCTAAATGTTTCGTTAACATGTTTCTAATGTACTGTTAAATGTGGTTAAAGTTACCATCGTTTATTACTGTATTCACAGAGACAAGAGCCGTCGCTATTTTCATTTTTAAACACTTGCAGTCTGTATAATGCATAAACACATCTTCATTCTTTATAAATCTCTCCAACAGTGTGTAATGTTAGCTTTAGCCACGAAGCACAGCCTCAAACTCATTCAGAATCAAATGTAAACATCCAAATAAATACCATACTTACGCGATTAGACATGCTGCATGACGAACACTTTGTAAAGATCCATTTTGATGGTTATATTAGCTGTGTGAACTTTGTTTATGCTGTTTAAGGCTGTCGAGAGCTCGCGGGGGCGGGGAGCGGGAGATTTAAAGGGGCCGCGCGCTTAATCGATGCATATGTAATTATGGGTCAAAATAGGCAGTTAAAAAAATTAATTTAAAAAAATCTATGGGGTATTTTGAGCTGAAACTTCACAGACACATTCAGGAGACACCTTAGACTTATATTACATCTTGTAAAAAAACGTTCGATGGCACCTTTAAAGCACTGTTTATTATCTGCATAAATAAAAGCAAGGATTCTGTGGATGGTCATCCCATACAACCCCACTGAAGTCTATGGCTGTACCACTGATTTTAATGCAAAAGATGATTGATTAGGAAGGAGTCTTTAAACATGCCATTTTCAAACCCATCATACGCCTTATTTGCATTGAAAATTAAATATATAAACACTATTGTACACATTATGGATGCACCGATATGAAAATTTTGGCTGATAATTCTTTATATTTGAAAGCCGATAACTGATATATTGGCCAATTAATCTAAATCAAAATTTTTATATAATTTTTGAGAGCTTGATTACAATAACAAAAGTCTCACCATTAAAAGTCATGTCCCAAACACACAATTATAATGTTCTCATAATATTATGTAGTCTATATGACAGACTTGCGCTGTACATTGTAATTAACTGTATTTTCCTTTTTGAAGTGATTTCAATCATATTTCAAGCAATTCAAAACCATCATGGCAAACAGTGTGCATCTGAAGTGTCTTATTGGCTTTAATACAGTACAGTCCAAAAGTTTGGAACCACTAAGATTTTTAATTTTTTTAAAAGAAGTTTCATCTGCTCACCAAGGCTACATTTATTTAATTAAAAATACAGTAAAAAACAGTAATATTGTGAAATATTATTACAATTTAAAATAACTGTTTTCTATTTGAATATATTTCACAAAGTAATTTATTCCTGTGATGCAAAGCTGAATTTTCAGCATCATTACTCCAGTCTTCAGTGTCACATGATCCTTCAGAAATCATTCTAATATGCTGATCTGCTGCTCAAGAAACATTTAATGTGTACAATTGTACAAAATATTTGTGTACAATATTTTTTTTCAGGATTATTTGATGAATAGAAAGTTCAAAAGAACAGTGTTTATCTGAAATCTAATCTTTTGTAACACACTAAATGTCTTCACTGCCACTTTTGATTGATTTAATGCATCCTTGCTGAATAAAAGTATTTATTTCTTTAATTTCTTTTCAAAAAAATAAAAATATAAATTCTTTCTGACCCCAAACTTTTGAACGGTAGTGTATAATGCTACAGAAGCTTTGTATTTCAGATAAATGCTGTTCTTTTGAACTTTCTATTCATCAAGGAATCCTGAAAAAAAAAAAGTACACAACTGTTTTCAACATTGAAAATAATCATAAATGTTTATTGAGCAGCAAATCAGCATATTAGAATGATTTCTGAAGGATCATGTGACACTGAAGACTGGAGTAACGATGCTGAAAATTCAGCTTTGCTTCACAGGAATAAATTACTTTGTCAAATATATTTAAATAGTACACAGTTATTTTAAATTGTAATAATATTTCACAATATTACTGTTTTTACTGTATTTTTAATTAAATAAATGTAGCCTTGGTGAGCAGACGAAACTTCTTTTAAAGACATTAAAAATCTTAGTGGTTCCAAACTTTTGGACTGTACTGTATATCGGCCAAATTTTCTTATCGGGCCGATAAAGATAACATTTAAAATGAACATGAACATGTCATCCGATACCGATATGGTGGCCGATATATCGTGCATCCCTAGTACACATAGTTCTCAAACACTTGACTCTGCATTTTGCCATCCATAAGTGACAGCAATCTGTTTTTATGTGTTTCTGATTGGGAGTGTTTATGCATTTAAATGCAAGAGTGAATCTGCAAAATTATCGTCGTGCATGTGAATGAAATACAGGAGTTGCTCCTGAAAATGCAGTGAATGACATGCTGATAATGTGACGTACTGCAAGTCTGTGAGTTTTGATGATTTTAATGTGTCCTTGCTGAATAAAACTATTAATATACTGATCTCTGAATTTTGACCATTAGTGCACACCACATAGATGAGGCTTCTCTGCCGCTGTGCTTTGAAAAAATGACTGTAGATCAAATGTAATCTGAATATGATTGGCTCATGACGTTGTGAGCGTGTCCCAAGGCCGGGGTCCTGTCGCAGCCCCCGAGTCCCGCATGTCTGTGTTTGCAATAAATCAGATACGAATAAAAATGTTTGTGCTCAGACTCTCTAAAATGTATTGAGCTGAACAAATTGAATTTTCGACATCATAGATGCCACCAGACAGACGATGACAGATTATCTCTCTCTCTGTCTTGTCTCTTTTTTTTTCTGTCTTTCTCAGAATATACATAGGAAAACGGCTGGCATCCTCCTCCACCAGCACGCTGTGACATGTGACATCTGGCAGCTCACTGATTGGCTGAGACCGCTGCCGCTAGCACTGTAGCCCAATCACGCCTCTCTTCTCCTCTTGTGATGGGCAACTGCCTCTTCTGCCACTGTCTGTCTGTCCTGCCGCAAACCAGTCTGTCTGTCTGTCTCTGTGTGTCTCCACATATTTAAAGGGGTCATATCATGAGGAATCGAAGCTTTTCAGATAAAAGAGCCTGATGTATTATGACAGTATACTGTTTTAAGGATAACGTACATTTCAGAAATCAAAATTTTCTTCCCAAGAAGAGCATTTATTGAAACAACGCTACAAAAACAACTCCTCCTCACTAAATGTATTACATATAAAGTTTATATCCATTTGGATTACACAACATAAAAAACTGTTAAACTGTTATTAATGCAATGCGTATTTTTCAGTCATACGTAAATGAAAGTGATAAGATTACTGCACTCAGAAAACAAACTATGGTGTAGTTTAACTATTTGCATCTATTTGATTATATTAAAAAAATGTATTTTCAAAATGCATTTATTCAAATTGATTAGAATTTGCATAAACCTGTTCATTATGAAAACAATTAAATTTATTTAGTTAAAAGTATGAACGGATAAAATATGGCTAGCAATATTCAGTTAGTTAAAATGTATGAGATTGAATCAAATTGGTTTTATTTATGATAAATATGTAAACCTGGTTATGATTTCATTTGATTACATGTATGATTACATTTCATTTATTGGTACTATTACAGAAATCTTACCCGTTTGACCTGACAAATATACAGTTTAACAGTTTGTTTATGTTAAAACTCTAGTCCAAATAGATGGAAATTTTAATAGATGGAAAATTCAAATACACGTCTTAAATTTAGGCCTAAATATTTCTGATGTCCAACTGATTAATATGTTATCACATGACTTTAAAAAATTAATTTTTTGTTTGCTCAGAACAGGTTGAAAATTTTCAGGCAAAGACAACTTTGGTTTTGATGCAAAAAAAATAAACCAATAAACTTTATTAGCATTATATGTGGTCATCAAGGGGAAAAAAAGTATGATATGACCCCTTTGCATCATTTTAAGACTAAACTGTCCCCATTTTTTTGTAGTTGTTTCTCTTTTGTTGTCCATAAAGGACTGTGTCCTTGTGTGTCAGGTGTAATACAGTTCACTACAGGGAACACAGAAACAGTAATGCACTGAAATTTAGCTGAAACAGTGTAAATGAGGAAAAAAACAACAGTGAGCAAAGCAAAAAAAAAAGTATTATTTTACATCTCATTCCAAATCAAATGCAAGACATGCATTCAGGTTGACAGGGTGTTTGTTCTGAGTATTTGTGGAGCAAGTAATATGATAAATCTTGTGCTGCACTGTCGTGTTTGCGATATAGACCCATTCCGTGTTGTATTGTGAAGGCAACTGGAGCTCATTAGGTTTTCTGGTCAGATTAATCTTGTTTGTAACGACTCGACCTCAATAAATGTCACTCTCACCACCTTCTGCTTGGTCTAGTATTTTACTTCAAAATAGATGTGAGGCTTTCACCTTTAAAAATTATATATAGTACCTTATTTTATTGAGCTTATACTATAATAATCTTTGAAGTACCTTGGAATACAATGTAAATATGCAGATGCAATGGTAAATGAATAGCGGACTCCTAACATGTACATGAACTTGCTGATTTCATGTGGTCACATGTTTGTTTAATATTTTTCACAATATTTAGTCCCTTTTTTTCCCTGGTTAATTTCAAAGGTGATGCGAAGATTTTTAAAAAAAGCAAATATTGTATGTACAGTATATATCTCGCAATTCTGCCATTATAACAATTGCGACTTTTAATCTCACATTCTTAATAAAGTCAGAATTGCATTATAAACTCGCAATTCTGACTTTTTTCGTGCAATTTTCTCAGAATTGTGAGTTTATATCTTGCAATTCTGACTTTTTAACATGCAATTGCGACTTTATATCACAATTCTGAGAAAAAAAGTCAGAATTGTGAGATATAAACTCGCAATTGGGTGAAAAATGTCAGAATTGTGAGATAAAAAGTCGCAATTACCTTTTTTTTTTTTTTTTTTCAGTGGCGGAAACAAGCTTCCATAGATTTAAGATACATTCTCATGAAAAAAGTCCTAAAAAAATTCAAATAAAAAATTGTTTTACCTCTCAGACAAATTTAACTTCAAGGATGTTTAAATATTTTGTAAACAAGACAAAGATAATGATTAAGATATGCAGGAATTAGAATTAATTTTTTGAATTTGAAATTTGATGGTGCTTTTTGTACTAGTAAAGTCACTGAACAGAGAAAGAACCAACATGAGGTCTGAGCATTACATTCCCTTCCTTAACTTATATGCCCTCTCCTATGCTTAGAAATAACATTTATAAGAGGTACATGGAAACATGTTCAGGAAATACACAGTGATATGCAGACAAATACTGGAAAAGGTAATGACTGGAAAGCGGTTGACTCTGTTGTGTTCAAGTAACACACAAGTGTGATTCCCTGAATGTGCACCAGAGGTCAGAATTGCTCTAGTGTGCACTGCAGTACTGCAGCAGTTAATATGGGAGTTATGGCGAGGCTCCACTGCTACATTTTTCTTTAAGAGCAGTTTTGCTCCCATTTGAAAAAAAAAAAAAAAAAAAAATAGGAGCACCTTCTGATCGATGACGGAAATGAACTTTTCTATTACAGGTCCAAAATCCCCCCCAATTGAATTCTAGGCTTTTTTCTCCTTTGTAAGGACAACCATATTAAATGCATCACCTTGTAATGTCAAATTCTTAAATAATACAATTAAATCAGTATCATAATGCACTGCAGAGGTGGCATTTAGGTATATTTACACTACAGTAGGGCTGCCCCCGACTAAACTACTAGTCGACTTTTTCTAGTCGACTAGTAGTCCTTCATTTAAGCCATTATTCGACTAATCACACGTTCATATTAATTTAATTACTTAAATATACTGGGGAGAGGAATATATGCCTCACACTCCAGAGCACACATAAAGATTGCCTCAAAGCACTGGCAAAAGTAATGATTATGAATGTGTCAGAGAAAATAGCAAGTTTTGGGGTACGTTCACATATCGCTTTTAAAAATTTGTGGAAAGTGCTTTCTCCTCCTTTCCACAAGCGAGTGCGCTCCTGTGGCGTCTGACGTTACTATGTAACTTGAAATGCACACTCCATGATGACAAGGAAGTATCAGCAAAGGATTAACTGATAAATTAATGATTAATTGATAAATTGTTTAATTGATTTCGGAGCACATTCTGAAAAGTTGAGATGTTTTCATCACGCTTAGGCATATAAACAGCTGGAAAAAATGAGCGCGCCACACCGTGTGCGTGTCGCGATAGCGTCACTTCTATAGACCCCTTAATCGCCTACGTCACTGTGACGTCACCGCTCTAGCTGGAGGCAAAACATAAATAAGAACTCATAGCGGGCGCGCTAAAAGTTTGAGGTTTTGACTTTAAAATGTCGTCTTGTTGTGTTTTTGGCTGCCAGAATAGAAGGAACAGTACTTTTGGTTCAAAACTAAAGTTTTACCAGATCCCGGCAGACATTCCTTCACAGAAATCAAGAAGACAGTTGTGGTTGAATGCAATACGGCATACAGACTGGACGGAGACGATCATAAATAATGCTCGTGTTTACAGTGCACACTTCATATCAGGTAAAATAATCGATGCATATGTAATGGTGTGTTGGTTTTATCTAGTACAAATCAGCAGGTTTCTGTTTTAGGTGAAAAGTCGCCAACTTTCAGCGCACTAGCTAGCTTAAATGTTAAACAAACATACAGCGATAGATGTGTGTGCCATCCTTTGAAAGGTCTCTTAAAATAATCCACATTGCTAGCCATAATCATAGTTAGCCCAGCGTTAGGTTACATTAGACAATAAGCCTTGACAAAATTCCCCGAACCACCCGAAAGTAATTAATATGTTGTCTAGGAAATATCCAAAACTTAAGTTAATTTACAAAAATAGCTGTCACGGTCCCGCAGAGTCAGTGACTGTACATATTCGGACAGTTCTGAACCTTCTTCTGCATCTTCTGCACGCTTGCTGCGTGCCTACATTTGAAATAACGAACTTGCACGCGCAAAAGACGCGATATGTGAATGGCCCCTTAAATAGCCTAAATTTATTATATTATAAAGTAACATTTTAATTGTTAATTAATAAACTAGTGTTTTCTGAGTCAGTGTCGGCTGCAAAGATGCAGTTGACGATGCTGACTCTCATCTCTGCAGTAACGAGAGCGCGAGTAACGCTGTAGAGAGAAATGCATCTTTCATATGGATTACATAATCAGAGAGTATTTGTTTTAGATTGGAATTAGTTTGTTTAAAAGTAGACATTTCAAGCTTTCTATTGATACACTTCTCATGTCTGTGAGGAAAGTAGCCTATATGCTGAGTAGGTTCATTTTTGTGACGCGCTGCTGTTCGGGGAGACCGAGACGGCAGAAAGAACATCCTGTTTGTTTTCTTTATTTTACAAAAGCACAAAGTTTTGTGGTTATTGTGAGTGTATACAAATAAAAGTAGACCCTTTACAGTTTGGAATGATGTATTACTCTTAAATGACACCAGCCCCTCCATGTCGTGCAGTAAAACGCTGCCTTTAGCTGCCACACTTCGCACGAACACTCGGATATATAATAGCGCACATTTATCTAGGTTAAGCAAGTTAGAGCGATTTACCATGTAAAGTTGCTATTACTTACATGTTTCAAGTGATAAGCTATATTTGAGGTTGATGGATGATCACCACAAGGACCTGCTGTCCTGATGATCTGTCCCTCATGGACTTTACTTCCTGTGGATTTTTTTTTTCTGCCGACTAATAAAATCTTGGTCGACTAACGTTTAGTCGACTGTTAGGGGGCAGCCTTAATTTACACAGACTGTCTAATACAGCTCAGAGGTGCAATTGCAATTGCATAATGTTATGAAATTAATGTTTTCAATATAAAATTTTGAATACAGGAATGTGAAATGATCAAAATCAATTTAATTTATACTTTAATTTGGCTGTAAGTCACAGTCTTTGTCATTGAATCATTCATTTAGTTGGTTCGTTCAAAGCGGAATGCTGCTGTGTTTTGGATTTGTTTGGAAGAGCGAAAACAGACAATATTGTGTCTAAAATGATATTCTTGATATTAAGTAAAAGTAACTTTATATCATCTTGTTTATTAAACTGTCAATATCACATTAGCGATTGTGCTGATATTCGGGAAAAAAATCTCGTTCATGTGAGATTGCTTAACTTTATTATATTATAAATATTAAACGGGCTCTTTTTACCCACATATCTCAAATTTTGGAGGCACCTTGTAAACCTAAATAGGCTACACAATAACATAATGTTCAATGTCCAGTCTTGAGCGTGGACATCTTGAACATGAACTTTTTCGTGCTTGCTCTGTTGACTGAAGGCATGAAAAGTAGCCAATCACAGTGTGAAACGTAACTGTTAGATGCATTTTGGGAGTTGTAGTTTTAATATTGTTTTCACGGTCGCCCGCAGTTATTTTCAGTCTCATTTGTTCGCACTATAGAACCCTGTTGATGTTTGCCAAGACTATTACTATAATCACATAAAACTTGGGGTTAGTAATTTGAACAAACCTGTGACAAAGTATTAGGGTTGTCAAAAAGTACTGAAATTTTTTTTAAAAAATTGCCGATACCATCATTTCCCCCTAGCATTTAGAGCACTGTTGAGCTATTTACAACATGTTTTTGAAGTGTTGATTATGTAGCCAATCACAGAAATATCTTTTGAGCATGTGAACACAATGGCCAATCAGAGGTGTTTAAGAAACCACTCAACATCACTCAAAATGCTAGGGGGAAATGCTGGTATTGTCACATTTTTAAAATTTCAGTACTGATTTGGCACCGAAGTCGGTACTTTTGACAACACTAGTAAACATTAAACTTGGACCCTAGAAGCCGCATTATGGTGGTGAGTTTAGTTAATGAATATGGTTTTGCCAGTATTTATATAATTTTTTCTATTTTCTCAGGAGCCAGAATTTTCCAACATGGTATTATTTTCCTTCTCTCTTTTCTTTGCTTTCTTCTGCCCCTTGAACTTCTCACTTGTGATGGAAGGGTGGCGGAATTCAATTTCATGCAGTAAAAATTAAGACAAAGAGGCCGGAGTTTGTCTTGTCATTTTTACGGAGGCACAGATTTAGATAAAGAGGGAGGAAAAACAACACTGACGTATTGATCAAAGCCTGTCGGCCTCTTGTTCAGGAAATTGATTGTGAGGAATAGAAAGCTCTGGGAGATGACGGATGAAGGAGTAGAAGCTCTTGGCATGGGCAGCGTCTGCCTGCTTTCAGTGCCAATATCTTCATAAAGGCTTGAGCAACTGAACCTGTTGCAACTACTGCTAGTGACTTTAAGAAACTCCTTGTGGATGAATCTCATGAGTATTTCACCACACCGTTAAAAGCTAAGAAATTGTATTTTTTTTGCATAGAAAATATGGATATTTTAGAATCTTTAGGATATTTTCTTGCATTGTGATGTTATTTTCACTGTAACACATCCAGATATTTTACATGGAGTTTACTTCATTATGATGTATAAATATTTTTAATTATTTATTGAAATTTCATTAGACTGAGAGTTGGTTTTGCATTTTTTATTTCACAATTTCACAATGCAAAATAAAAAAAAATGGTTCTTAAATATAGTCTTGCAATCGTTCTTCAGAAGGTGAGCATGCTGTAATTAAATTCATAAAGTTGAGGTCTGCTGAATGCACATGTGTCTAAAGGAGGAGGGATTTCATAGTTTGTGTGTCTCTATATGTTTGTGTGTTTGTTTTCTTAGACTTCGGTTCCCTTTGTTCTTTGTGTCAGAACACATTACCTGTTCCCTAACATGTGTTCACATCTATAACCATCACTAGGGGTGTGAAGTCACACACACACACACACACACACACACACACACACACACACACACACACACACACACACACACACACACACACACACACACACTCTCTCTCTCTCTCTCTTCTGCTGTACTGAAAATAGACTAGAACTCAAAAGGATGTGAGGGTGAACCTGTCATTGATTATGCCCAGGATATATTTGGTCATATATATATATATATATATATATATATATATATATATATATATATATATATATATATATACACACAATTGTGTCATTTCAGAAAAATTAAACACATTTTCTCACAAATTCTCATTACTTTCCTCATTACTATAATTTGTGTCATTTAAATTGGAACATATAGATAATTGTAGTATTTGTTGCATTGCCTTTAAATTATGCTTGTCTAAACTCTTTTGTAATACAGAATAACCATTAAGAGTTATGGGAATGACAAACTCAAAGGTAAGACACAGTGCTATTATAGATTTGTTTTTTTTTTTAGTTTCAATATTTATTAATATTTTGAATTAGCTTTTATTTTTATATTTGTAGTTTTCATGTTTAATTTTTAAATATTGCTATTGAGGTTTAATTTATTTTTATTTCAGTAATTTTGGTTTAGTTTTATTTTTTTTATTTTTTTTACTTCCAGTTAATCATTTTAGTACGGAAGAGGATTAGGGCCAAGCAATAATAAAAAAATAAAACCATCTCGAGATTAAAGTTGTTAAATTTCGGGAAAAAACGCGTTAAATTTCAAGAAAAACATTGAGATAAATTTTGAGAATAAACTCGTTAAATTACGAGAAAAAAACTCATTAAATTTCGAGAAAAAAAGTTGAGATAAAATGTTGAGAATAAAGTCATTAAATTACGAGAAAAACGTTGTTAGATTACGAGAAAAAAGTCGTTAGATTATGAGAACAAATTCGTTAAATTATGAGAAAACAAGTCGAGATAAAATGTTGAGAATAAAGTAGTTAAATTATGAGAACAAATTCGTAATTTAACGAATTTGTTCTCGTAATTTAACGACTTTTTTCACATAATTTAATGACTTTATTCTCAACATTTTATCTCGACTTTTTTTCTCGAAATTTAACGACATTTTTCTCATAATTTAACAAATTTGTTCTCGTAATTTAACGACTTTTTTCTCGTAATTTAATGACTTTATTCTCAACATTTTATCTCAACTTTTTTTCTCGAAATTTAACTAAATTTTTCTCATAATTTAACGAATTTGTTCTCGTAATTTAACGACTTTTTTCTCGTAATTTAATGACTTTATTCTCAACATTTTATCTTGACTTTTTTCTCGAAATTTAACGAGTTTTTTTCTCGTAATTTAACGAGTTTATTCTCAACATTTTATCTTGACTTTTTTCTTGAAATTTAACAAGTTTTTTCTTGTAATTTAACGAGTTTATTCTCAACATTTTCAACTTTTTTCTCGAAATTTAACAACTTTAATCTCGAGATGGTTTTATTTTTTTATTATTGCTTGGCCCTAATCCTCTTCCGTATTTTAGTGCTTCAGCTTAAACTTAATTAATTTTATTTCCAATTATGGCAACACTTCTAAATTTCATTTAGTTTAGGTTTTTAAACTAATATTTAGGTTTTTATTTTATTTCAGCATTATTTCAGTTAACAGAAATGCTATTTAGTTAAAATCCCCTTGTAATCAATAATTGTATCCCTTACAACTCTTTGATGACCAAAATGACATATTTAAACATATTTTCCTTCAAAACACTATAAACACTATATACGGTTCTATGAATATGCAAATTAGCCCCGCCTCCACTCACAAGCACCAGGTCAGAGATCCACTCGTTGATGATCACACGTAGATGTGATTGGTTACATGGTAGTTTGTGACATCAGAAACACCAGCGATTTCAAACCGCGTTTTTGAAATTGTCTTTAGATCACTGCAGTTTTAAAGAGAAAATACTCAGCAATGGTGTTGACTTATGAATTTGCACATGGTTTGTCTTAAAACATATTCAAACACCACATAGACATATAAACAACATTAAAACTTGATTTTCACCACAGGGGGACTTTAATACTTTTAGTTTAATGTAATAGTTTTAGTTTTAGTTAACTAGTCAAGTCACCTATAGCACTTTATACAATACAGATTGTTTCAAAGCAGCTTTACAGTGATAAACAGGAAAATAATGATTCAATTTAAATTCTACTGTAATGAAGCTCTATAAAGATAATAGCAAATAGTAAAAGACAATAGGCAAGGAACACAAACACATCAGTAACAGAAATGGAGAAAAAAAAATCAGGCCAGAACAATCCATTTACCCATGCTATGCCCCCATTTAAGCCACTACACTTTGAAAACAAAATTATACTTGCACTTTAGTGGTAAAATGTCATCTGAATAGAGCGAATTGAAGGTGAAATGCCGGCTCACATATGTGTCTAGTCATGCTTTCTTCTCATCCATCACATTTAGAGTCCAGATGTGACCTAGTGATACAGAGCCGTCGTACACACACTGAGATGATTGATTGGTCCACCTCTGTCCATGATAAAGGTGATATTTAGGATTCTTTTCTTTTCCCGAGGCAAAAGCATTCAATATGATTTATGGAAGGAAATAAAAGGCGCTTCTTTGACTATAAACTACATCATTATTTTGGCCATGAGAAACTGTCTATGGAATTATTGCTGTAGTTTGTGAGACCATTAAGAAGCTGAGAATGTTTTGAATAATAAGTCAGTGTGCTATGAAGTTCCCAGTATTTAATCATATCATATTATTTTGCGTTATCTTGCAGATTTGGCCACTGTACAGACAGTAAGTTGCCATTATTTTGCTAGTCCTGAAACAGGAAATGTTACATTACCTGTTTACTGCTGATGCCTTTCTGTGTTTTATTATATTAATCTCCCTCTGGGCTTCTAGACCAAAAAGTGTGCTCATTCGGATAAAAACGTATGGATTATCGTATATTTACTTTAAATATCTTTAGAGAGCAGTGTTTTCTTATTCTGTTTTTACCCAAAATAGGAGGATGTGAGCATTATGGAGCACTTAAAGGGTTAGTTCACCCAAAAATGAAAATTCTGTCATTTATTACTTATGCCGTTCCACACCCGTAAAACATTCTTAATTTGTGTTCCGAAGATTAATGAAGGTCTTACGGGTGTGGAACGGCATGAGGGTAAGTAATAAATGACATTATTTTCATTTTTGGGTTAACTAACCCTTTAAGTCTCACATGTAATGTCTGTTTCATTCATACTCAACGCCGGAGGGCGCCCTCGACAAGTGAGTCTCATGAGTAATAAGTTCCAGGAAATCCCTAATATGGACAAACAAAGGCTTCCAGCAATCCTGTAATAGATGAAAATAAGATGCAGACATTTTGACGGATTAAACATGAAGAGAATCAACACAGCATTGCGACAGTATATGAATTATCCGTGTTCTTCAAGCCATCTCAGGTATTTTCATAAGGATAATGTATATTTATAATACAATGCCAATTGACATAGGCTTTATCACTCTATATAATTTGGGATTTGCTATAGTATTGCTCTATGTGAGTATACTGTAAGTACGCATATAAAGTAATTGATAATTTTATCTGATAATTAGTTTATATATATTCTTCCATGCTGTTTTTGTAAAATCCCTTTGAATAACAAAAGCCAGTTTCTTAAAGGGATAGTTCACCTAAAAAATGAAAATTCTGTCATGCTTTTGTCATTTCAAACCTGTATTTGACTGACTTTCTTCTGCAGAACACAAAAAAATATTTAATTTTTTTTTTTTTTTGTCCATACAATACAAATCAGTCTTTTACAAGACAAATAAGTCAGTCTTTTACAACAATACAAATACAAGCAAGTCCTGTTTGATTAAATTCCACAAATTAGTATGAAGTTAACATTTTGAAAGATGGTTAAAAATATCTAAATAATATGATAAATAACTTCATGTTGACCTTCAAGTTTACATTTTCCAAGGTGGGTTATTCTGCAAAAATGTCATGAATCACTATGTTCACTGCAGTAGATGTGTGTTGTTTTAGCTGACGCAGCCGATGAGATCATATTGAAGGTTTTGAACTTTTGCTTGTCCTCTCAGGAGTGATGTACCCAAAAGAAGTCTCTCAAAATCACTGTTCTGTTCCTCAGACCGCTGAAGAGCCATAATCGCATGTGACGTAAATCAAGTCTTCTTGCCCGAGGCTCGTGTGTATCAGCTCAATGCAGCAGGTGAGAGTTCTTTACACAGAAATGAGGTTGTCTGAGTTACATCAGATAAGAGAGCGATAGAGGTAATACTTTCATCAGGAGAAAAGATGACAGGGATGCTTTGGCTTTCGGAGGTGCGGAAGAAAAAGAGTCAGGACAGAATAAAGGCATTGTACTTTATGATCCCTCAGATGGGCTGACAGAGACGAAAAGTCAGAAGTTCTTCACAGACGGTCTTATACATTCTGTAGTAAAAATAAACTTTAACCAAGGCATGTTGTGAGTCACACAAAGGGGCTTTAATAGGGGAAATGTAGTGATAACCAGTTTTTTTTTAATCTTTTTTTTTTTTTATTAAAAAGCAAAGAAAGCAAAGTTTCTCAGGGAACACAAAACATGGAAGAGAACACAAAAGCATTGCCGTATTATTTTTCCTCCCATCTCATTCCATCCCATCTCATTCCATTTTTTTCCATCACAGTGTCCCTTTCAGTCCAGCACTTCTGGGTTCTATGTCAGAACGCCGACTCAGTATTGGACGGCTCCTGTCTCAGTATCACACGCATGCGTCGTACTGCTCACATGTATAGCGTCGGTCAATACTGAGCCGGCGTTCTGACGTAGAACCCTTTAAGTATGATTGTTAAAGGATTAGTTCACTTTCAAATTAAAATTTCCTGATTATTTACTCATTTATTCTCCTTATAGTGGAGTTCAATGGAGCCCAAATGGTAGAAGGTCAAAATTACAGTTTCAGTGCAGCTTCAAAACGTTCTACACGATCCCAGACGAGGAATAAGTGTCTTATCTAGAGAAACCATCGCTCATTTTTTATTTTTTTTAAATTAAAAATTATATACTTTTAACCATAAATGCTCATCTTGAACTAGCTCTCTTCTTCTTCTTCTCTATTAGAATTCCGGCAGTGTAGGCACTGCTAAGTGTATTACTGCCCTCCACAGGTCAAAGTTTGAACTAATTGTTATATACTTGCACTAGCATATTGTATATGACAATTTAGTTCAAACTTTGACCTGTGGAGGGCAGTAATACACTTAGCAGCATCTACACTGAATAGAGAAGAAGAAGAAGAAAGCTAGTTCAAGATGAGCATTTATGGTTAAAACATAATTTTTTATTTTTTTTTTTAGAAAATGAGCAATGGTTTCTCTAGATAAGACCCTTACTTCTCATCTGGGATCGTGTAGAGCTCTTTGAAGCTGCACTGAAACTAATTTTGACCTTCAATTCAATTCACATTTATTTGTATAGTGCTTTTCACGATACATATCATTTCAAAGCAGCTTTACAGAGAATGCATGTCAACATTACAATTTAAAGAATGCACTTAGCAAATAATGTAAAAAAATTAGGCAATTAATTTACAATCACTGTTAGCAGTTTAACTGAAGGTAGAAGCAATGAGCTCCTGGAAAAATGAATTACATTAACAATAATTAGGATATAGAAATTGGGCAATGTGCATGTTGATCCAGATGATTGCGTCTTCTGAAGTCCTCGCAGGAGTTCAACCGTTTGGGCTCGATTGAAGTCCACTGTAAGGAGAATAATCCTGGAATGTTTTCATCAAAAACCTTAATTTCTTTTTGACTGAAGCAAGAAAGACATGGACATCTTGGATGAAATGGGGGTGAGTAAATTTATCAGGAAATTTTAATTTGAAACTGAACTAATCCTTTAAATAAAGCTCAGATGTTTTTAGACGTAAATGTACTCGTCCTTTTCTTATTTGTAGTGATCTTTTGGGATCTCAAAAAAATGGGGGCTCGTCCGGGATATTGTAGGGAAGGATTGACGTTAGTGATGACATAACTGATCTTGCAACTTTGCAATTGTGATAAGAATGAGGTGGTTGGATGGGAAGGTTTTCAATGAACTTAAAAGACTACAATGAGTCATACGGACCTCTTGTAGAATTCTCTTGTGGCCTTTTTTAGAGCTCAGAAGCATCTGTATTCATTCATTTTCATTGTATGAAATAAAGCACTGTAAATGTTCTGCCTTTTGTTCTGCAGGAGAAAGAAGCTCATACAACTTCGGAGTGACAAGAGGGTGAGTAAATGATGCCAGAATTTTCCCTTTGTATATAATCTGCCCTCACCTGGCCAAGACAGGAATTTCACCTTATAAACCTTATAAATATGCCACAGCTTTCTTCTTTTTACCTTTATGCAGCCCTTCATTTACCCTTCATCTATTCCACCTGCTCTACTGATTCCTGGTGGCTTTTTTCCTCCATGTTTTTCCCAGCACAACCACATGCTCCCATCTGATGACCCCTGATATCCTCCTGTCTGACCATCCTGAACCTCCGTCCCCCTCCTCTCTGCTCCTCCTCTTCATCATCTTCATCAGCAGCAGCAGCAGCCGTCTGCCGTGTCTCTCCCTGTCTCTCCCTGTCCCTCCTGTGCATCTCCGGCATCCTCTGGTTTAATTAAATGGCCAGGCACGCACACACACACACACACACACACACACATACACACACACTCACTCACTCACTTTCTCTCTCTCTCAAGTGCTGCTGATGATATACCCAGCCTTAAAGGGATAGTTCACCAAAAATTGCTGTTATTTTTCTGTGCATCACAAAAGGAGAAATTCTCAAGCAAACTCGTGCACTATATTCATAGTTTTTGTGACTGTTAAAAAAGTATGTTTCATATAGTATGAGTGTAATCCGGACGTGCTACATTCGTCATGTGACCTACAGCATTAATTGCATCACTTCACTGCCATTCACACATCCTTTCCTGTGGCCTCATGGGATAGTAAAGTGTCCACTTGATGCGCACTTCAGAATCTTGCCAGAAGTTGTAGGTCATGCGGGTACGTTTGCCTACCGTTTGTTTATTAAACACTGTGAATTCAGACATCTTTCTCTTTTCACGTACCGTTTTTCACCTACTATATAGTAGTGAAGTGTTATTTCGGATACAGTTTGATTTAAGAGCTGCTGCGGAGAGGAACATTTTTAGTCACTAGCAATAGCTTAAATTTAGTTCTATTCCTACAGTTTTGTTGTTCTTAATTAAACTAGAACTATCAAAAATAATTTTTGTTCATTGAAATAAAATGTTATTTTGAAAAACTTAAATTAAAATTTTAAATTAAATATAACATAAAGTTGAAGTACTAAAATTACTAAAACTAAAATGGAAAAAGCAAAAACTAATAAAATGACAAAAGCACCCCTTAGTGAAAAAAAAAAAAAAATACTAAAATGTATTTGAAATACATTTATTTTGTGCTACGTATACTACAAATACATTTACATATTTATATGCTAAATAAAATACCCTGCAATTGTACTTTTGGTATACTAAACTGGTATACTTAAAGTCTTCCAAAGTGGAACAACTAATTTTGTATTTAATGCACTTTAATTGTGTGTAACTAGTGCTGAGGTCCAACCAGTGGCGTAGCAAGTTAGCCCTCGGCCCGTATGCAAAAAATGTTCACGGGCCCCCCTCGGTTTCGCGGGGGGTGGAGGGGATGTGCGTCGAATGAGTCCCAGGACTTTAATATGAATAAGATATTATCACTAACATGCAGACAAAACTTGTTTAAAAAAAAAAAACATTTCTAGGAATGACAATACTATATGCTGTCCTCCATCATTTTGACTTTGCATTTAAAAAATGTCAAAAAAAAAAAAAACGGCTTTTCAACACAGTCTAAATTTGAATTTGACCCATTCGACTCTGGCTTTGGAATTTAAGAATGATCATCATTTCAGATGCGATGAGTGCTAAGATTTATGTTATTAAGTTATGAATGAATTATTCTGTCACAGACTTTTTTTAATGCACGTTTTCCTAATAAATTTACTAAAAGTTTCTTCTCTAAATATGTTTCCGCCACGTTTTATGTGAATTTTATTTCGTTGAATAAAGACTATCTACCCCAACGAGTACGAGTTACTTTTATTCACATCCTGAAATGTGCAGACGTAGTCGTTTTTTTTTTCTTTCTTTTTTTTTTTTTCTTCAGAAAACCATTATGACTCATTTAAAATTCTGTGCTACTTACATTACTGCATGCATACGTTTCAGAAACCCACTTGAAAAACGGCAGAAATGGTCCATTTATTCAGATTCTTAATGATTTTCAGTACATTTAAAATAGATAGGCTATAGCAAGTTATTGACAACATTAATAATATACTTCATTTTTCTGAACATGTACACGGATTCTGTCTCGCGCACAGACATGCGTGTGAGCCTTTGAAAGTATTTGGCTACAGAAAGACACGTTCGGTGGACTTTTGTTTTTAAGCACTCAATTCACTCTCGCATGGGCTGTTGTACAGTACACACACTGTCCATGCCATCACGAAAATTGGGCTGCACGCGGACGGGGAGTGCGGATGTCCGCAAACCCTCCTGATGATGAATGTTCGTGATGCGGACGGTGCGCGGAC
Source organism: Megalobrama amblycephala (assembly GCF_018812025.1). NCBI lineage: Eukaryota > Metazoa > Chordata > Actinopteri > Cypriniformes > Xenocyprididae > Megalobrama > Megalobrama amblycephala. The sequence goes on along the minus strand of NC_063047.1, from coordinate 18,650,089 downwards.
GCCCGTAGTATACTTTGGGGTTAAGCCCGTAATAGCGGGCCCCCAATCCGCCCGGGCCCATATGCACGTGCATACCTTGCATGCCCAGACGCTACGCCACTGGGTCCAACTAAAGATATACTAAAGTATATTTGATTGTGCTAAAGTGGAACAATTGCAAGTATATTTTAGTATTTAGCATCCATACGGGTTTTGCACAAAAGATTAACATGACGGCACATGTTAGTCGATGAGTTGAATCAACTCCACAGCAACTACATAAATTTATCCACTAACCATTCAGAAACGTCCAGTTTCATTCTAAAGGTTGTAACTTCTTCCTGAGTCTCTCCATTAGTGTCGACTCCGGTTTGAACAATGTAAGGCTGAACACCGTTACTGACAATCCTCATTTTGGCTGTGTGAGATTCTCCAGCTTTGTTGTTGTTGAGCAACTGAAGCGTGAGCTGTTAAAGCTCCGCCCTCTTCTGGAAAGGGGCCGGGAGCAGCAGCTCATTTGCATTTAAAGGGACACACACAAAAATGGCGTGTTTTTGCTCATACTCAAATAGGGGCAAATTTGACAAGCTATAATAAATGATCTGTGGGGTATTTTGAGCTGAAACGTCACAGACACATTCTGGGGACACCAGAGACTTATTTTACATCTTGTGATAAGGGCCATAATAGGTCCCCTTTAGAGACTGATATTATACACAGATCATACAATCCTTATTAATAGTAATATTAGAACACTTTTTTAGGCTTGAGATTAAGAAATGTGCATTGTGCAATAAACAAATAGACCAAATAAAGATGAATTATAATTGTATATCAGTAAGTCTTAAGTGACATGTCAATAAATATGTTAATGGATCTGAAGTATACTTAGTATGAAATAAATGTATTTTTCCCTTTCTTTTTTTAATTAGGGACAAATGTACTACAACTTAAACTTTAGATTTAAAATTTAAATGTAGATAAAAAAATAAAAATAAAAGTTAAATAAAAATTAGTATCTAAATAGTATATAAATAAATAATACCAAAGCTTCAGAAGACCTATTGTTACAAGTCATATGGTGCTTTTTGTCCCTTTTGGACAGATGATCTGTTGTTGCGTGAAAAAGGGTGCCGCGTATATTCTTTGAAATTTCTTCTTTTGTGCTCCAGTGAAAAAAAAAAAAAAAAAAGGCATTCAGGTCTGGAACAACATGAGTGTGAGTAAATAATGAGCTTTTCCTTTAAGCCGAAGCAGTGGATGGAGAGGAGAGAGAGGGTTGAATACAGAGGAGTCTAACCCTTCTGTTTATTCGCTGCCTTTAGGTCTGCGCGTGTGCTTACTCCCATCACTCCCTCCCTTTCCCATTGGTTGCTTCCTTCTCCCACACACGGATATGGACACACATACACACACGCACTGGCTCTGAGCTCAGACACCAGAGTTGACGTTCTTGAGCGGAGGTCGAGAGAGGGACAGATGGGATCCACACACACACCGGAAAGAGGCACACGGCGCTCCGTGCAGCATTGATCACGACCGAGACCTCGAGAAGAGACTCTCTCGCATGGAAAAGAGGAGAGAGAGAGAGTAAGAATCAGTGACAGTGAGATGGAGGAAAGAAGATGCCATGGAATGAGCAGGATGGGAGTGAGAAGCCTGGGCATCATGCAAGCTTCCTGAAGACAACAAAAAGATCTTTTCAGCGCTTCTGAAACGGACCATCTTCAGACTTTTTGGTGCATTCATGCTCGGATCGAACGGGAAGTTTCTGGTAAGTAACTTTCACTCATGTATAAAGGACACTTTCTGAATGCCTTGCATGTATTGGTCAGGTCTTTTAGTCTCTAAAGGGAAGGGTTCTGTGCTTTATGTTTGGATTGTCCACATGTGCAGAAGGAACAGAAGCGATCTGAGCAGCTGTGCTCTACTAAAATGATGAGATCGCGCGAATGGGAAGACAAAACAGCACAGTCAGATCTTCAGCCTCCACACACACACACACACACACACAAACATATCAGTGCTTCATTGCATTCATGCTGACACAAACTATAATAAACATGAAAGCACACACAGTTTTTGAGATCGTTCTCTTGGGTCAGATGAGAAACAACATGAAAGTCAGGCTGCTTTGAGGAAAAACTGATGTCCAATTGTACTAAATTTGCCAGATTGAAAGGACAGTGTGAGTCAGTGTGTGTGTGTGTGTCATGAATAACAGAATGAAAGTGCAATGCTCAGAACTGTAGAGGTCATTGCAGATTCACAACTGTATGGTGTAGGGAGCTGGTCGGTTGTGGTAGTTGGTTTAGGTAAACAGATCTGTTGACTTGCATGTTAAAGAGTCAATGGCAGGCAAACTGAGGCAATTACTTGGCCGTAAATAATGTTTACTGGCAATGAAACTGTATTTTGCTTTATGTACCGTTCAAAAGTTTGAGGCCGGTAAGATCTTTTTTTCTAAAGAAATTCATATTTTTATTCAGTTAGGATAAGTGCTGTCAAGCGATTAATCGCGATTAATTGCATCCAAAATAAAAGTTTGTGTTTACATAAAATATGCCTGTGTATATTTATTATGTGTATATATGAATACACACACATACATATATTTTTTTAAGACATATTTACATGTATACATGAATATTCATTAGAGATGCACCGCTATATCGGCCAATAATCGGAAACTGCCGATAAAAGCACATTTAAAAACAGCCAATAGGCAGGGCCGATATATCCTGTCAATCAAAAGAGGACAGGAAAATGCACTGCATTTGGACTTTGTGTAAAGAAAATGCTAAGAAACCTGTTTAATGTTCAATTTTAATAGTAATAATGAATGTTATATGAATTAATAACATTCAGAAGGGTTAAGAAAGTTATTTGTTAAGATTTTTACTTAATGCGTGTTAATATTAATTTGAGTAATGTGTTTATGTTTATTACTTTGAAACAAGTTGATGAAATGGAGAGAATAAAGTTTTTATTTGCATTTCTTTCAAAATATAATAATTAAAAATATAATGATTAATTATTAATTTTAATAATGAATTATCATTAATTTAAAAGAAGGTATAACAGACAGAAGCCCCAAACTATTGGTAGCGGTATCAGTATCTTCAGATTTTACTATGAATAATTGGTATCGGTGGAGAAATTTAGTATCGGTGCATCTCTAATATTTATATATTTATTTATAATTTATATATAAATATAATATATTTTTTGTTAAATATACATCTGCGTGTATTTATATATACATAATAAATATACACAGTACACACACATATATCATGTAAACACAAACTTTTGGATGCGATTAATTGCAATTAATCATTTGACAGCACTAGTTAGGATGCAACAAACTAACCAAAAAAGATTTCCATTTCAAATAAATCCTGTTCCTTTGAACTTTCTATTTAACAAAAAATCCTGAAAAAAAAAAAAAAAAAATCACATATGAAGCAGCATAACCGTTTTCAACATTGATAATAATCAGAAATGTTTCTTGAGCAGCAAATCATCATATTAGAATGATTTCTGTAAGGATCATGTGACACTGAAGACTGGAGTAATGATGCTGAAAATTCAGCGTTGATCACAGAAATAAAACAGAAAACACTTATTTTAAATTGTAAAAATATTGTATTTTTGATCAAATAAATACAGCCTTGCTGAGCGGAAGAGACTTCTTTCAAAAACACACACACAAAAAATCTTGCCTTGTCCCTACAGCATTTAAATTTGTCCCTTTTATCAAATTGTTCAGCTGTTTTCCCACATAGGTCATTATGTCACTCACAGCATCATGCATTAGCTAAGTCACATGAGGAAACTGACAAGAGTCATTTTTGTCAGAATAAAAAGAAAATGAGGGTCGGATAAATAGCTTTTTGTGATTTTAATTGTGCATTATGTTGCTACTTTAGTATTTTCTGAAGATGTTTGTATCTCTTTAAATCACTCACATCAAAGGGGCCAGTCTGTCAGCAGCAGAATGTATGTATTTTTTTATATTGTGGTTTTAAACCATGCGTTATGCAAAAACTTTTCCTGACTTGATTTTTATCCATTGGGAATTGATCGGAAAAGTGGGTGTGGCAGTAAGTGGTTGGAGGGGAAGGCTCGAAAATGTCTGATGTCATCCGAATAAGAAAGTCATTTCAGAGGGAGGCCAAGTTCTTACATTTTGATTAAACGTTACAAAGACAAACACTGAATTTATTTGTAATAACATGCACCAATGAATCATGCACAATAAGGTCTTAAGAAATTAAATGTGGTTAATGCTGACTAATTTTGGACTGTTCATTTTTAATCTTCACGTTGTGCTCCTGCGCTTCCGAAAACAGCACCGAGATTCACAAACTAGTTTTTCCATTAACCTTTAAGCCGGTGTAATGCATGCACTGTCAAACGCTGTTTATGTCACTCATTCACTTTCCGTCCGCTGTGTCACTCCTTCTCCGCACTCATTTTCATCTCGCCGTGAAGTTCCTTTCTCCCGGAGATCATATCACATCAACGCTCGGGATGCACTTTTGGCTTCCAACCAGACACTTAACCTTCCTTATCCTCCTCAAGCCTTCCACCCCAATTATCGCTTTCTCTCTCTGTTTCATCGCTTCCACGCTTCTAGACTTAGCCAAAAACAGTGGATTTTCATTCTAGGGTCCTCGTATGAATGAGATCTGGAGTTGATGGTTTAGAGTTAATTATGGTCATTTTAAAAAGAGATTCCCAGCAATTAGCCAGCTGGACTCAGTGCGTGCTGGACGCTGGTCATTACTGTCAGCGGCCCAATGGGTGGAACCAGCTCGTTTTAGGTGCCAAATGAAGCATTTGGGAGGAGTATGTTCATCTAATCCCAACAATCAAAACATTTAAGGATACGTAAACAGCCGTTGACCCTAATGGTCAGGGTTTGACTGGTTAGCATGGTCCAATTAGACCCTGCTGGTAGATGGCGTAACTACATCTTCACTTCAAAAAAAAAAAAATCTTGTTTCAAGAACAAATAATATATATATTTATATGGTTAGATGTTTTTCTTTAGAAGCAACATTTTTTAAGATAAAACTTGTTTTAGAATAGTTTATTTTTCTTCAAAGCGTATTCCTCACTACATTTTGTTAGATTACAAACCTTAAAGGGGACCTATAATGCCCCTTTTACAAGATGTAAAATAAGTCTCTGGTGTCCCCAGAATGTGTCTGTGAAGTTTCAGCTCAAAATACCCCATAGATCATTTATAATAGCTTGTCAAATTTGCCCCTATTTGGGTGTGAGCAAAAACGCACAATTTTTCTGTGTGTCCCTTTAAATGCAAATGAGCTGCTGCTCCCGGCCCCCTTTCCAGAAGAGGGCGGAGCTTTAACAGCTCAACAACAACAAAGCTGGAGAATCTCACGCAGCCAAAATGAGGATTGTCAGTAACGGTGTTCAGCCTTACATTGTTCGAACCGGAGTCGACACTGATGGAGAGACTCAGGAAGAAGTTACAATTTTAGATTTTATATATATATATATATATATATATATATATATATATATATATATATATATATATAGAGAGAGAGAGAGAGAGAGGCACGTTTATGTCTATGAACAAATAATTAATTATGTTTTATGTAGTATAAGCACCTTTCCTTAAGCCCTGAGGGTATTTTCAGAGTTTTTTTCTGAGTGACACACAAAAATGTAAATACTTGTAACTCCAAAACTATAGCAAGGAGAGTCAGAAGGTTGGTATCGTTTGAAACATATCTTTCTAATTTAAAATGGAATATCTCATGAAGGAAATGCAGTAGCAGGTTCACTTTTTCACCTCTATATGTGAGCTGTATCTGGATCAAATTTTGTGGTGATTGCATGGAAAAATCAAAAGTTATAGCATTTGGAACAAAGGTTGCCATTTTTAATTTTCTTTTTTTGTTTTCTGAGTGAATTGCACAAAATTATTGACTCATAACTTCAAATCTCTAGCAAGGAGAGTCAAAAGGTTGGTATCGTTTAAAAGAAAACTTTTTACATTTTTAAATAAAATAAATAAATAAATAAAATTAATTAAATTAAACTAAATTTGGACATTCTCATGTTGAGAAACTGCTGATAAAGTCAAAAAAATAAAAATTTGCTCAAGGGGAATTTTACATATATTACATATTTGACATGCAATAACTCACAGAGGAAATAAATTAGGAGGACAATTTTTTGTTGATGTTCCACTATATGTGAGCTGTATCTGGTTCAAATTTCGTGGCGATCCCATAAAGAAATAAAGAGTTACAGCATTTGGAACCAAGGTAGCTTTTTTGTTTATCCATTGGCGCCCCCAGATGGGCATTTTTAAAATTGTTCTTTCGCGTGAAGTAGCTTGTGACAGACACATGAGATTATTTTGATTATTTTGAACTCATTTCAATCGGTAGAATCCACTGTAAGTAATGATGTGCCATTTTCTACAATATATGCATGTTTCATGAAGTTGTTAGCGGAAATGCCAAGTGATAGCTACATTTTAGTTTTAGTTAGCATCTGTGCGCCTGTGGGGTTTTATGTGTCGTAATTGCGTGATAAATATCTCGTGATCAGCTTATTGGATTATGCCGATGTTGGACTCATTTTAATCGTGAGAATCTAATGTAAATAATGATCCAGTTTTCCAAAATCTGAGCATGTTTCTTGATGTTACAAGCGAAAATGCGTTATGACTGCTACATCGGTTTATTATTTACATACGGGTCTTGCGGGGCTTCACGTACAAAAACTTGCTCAAATTTAGTCAAAGCCCAAAACAATTTTACTAACAATTATATGTATTCTACTCTGTGAGACCTTTCAAATGACATATAACACATTATTATCTGAGCTGTATGATGCTTTTGACACATTGGAGCATATAGTAAAAATTCTTTTTCCTAAATTATGATTATTTTTTTTTGTATATTTTTTCAGCAAATATCCTGCCGGCGGGACACTTCGGACTTAAGGGGTTAAATGTGACATTTTGTCAGTGAGGCGGCATTTATTTGTTCCAGGCTTAGTCACAGTAAAATGTGCATTTTAAATGCCCATCTGTAGTTTAAACAGCTCGTCTTATTGCTGCTTTTCTAATTGATAGCACTGTTGTTGTGACATAGGCCTGAGCATTTAGCCAACCAATGCGTTTTTAATTATTCCTGCATGATATTTTCATCCTTAATCTTTAATGCTGCTGCAATCCTGCTGAGTGACAGATCTGTTCCTGTTAGCACATGCACATCAAGGAGATTCCATGTGCTTTCTTTCATCTTGAGCTTCTGCTCCGGATGCAAAACAACACAGAGATGTTTCTTGGCAGATGTTAGAACGACATTCAGAAGGTGCTTTCATGATTGAGAGCATGTGAACTGGCTGTTTTTCTGATGTTTGTCCACAAAACACACCTGAAATGTAATGCCTTGCTTTCAAATTGAAGTGCTGTGTCACAGTCATCTCATTGGTGCATGCATGCTTACTAGGACTCTTTTCAAGCAGTACTAAAAAGTGCAAGAATGTTCTGATTAGATTTTTTTTTAACAAATTTGAGGGTATTTAAACACTTTGAAACCAGACTTATTTTTATATTTTATTCATTTGGATCATTGTAGTAAAATTTTTACCTGCTTTTTTCATTTTTATTCAATCTCGGTTTCTATTTAGCATTAATATTTTTTGCTTTCAGTTTGTTGCCAATGCAACATTTCCAATATTTTTTCCCCATCTTTTTTTTTAGGTTTATGTTTTTCATCTAATATATTTTATTTAATTTTATCTCAGCTATATTTCAATTAAAGTGATTTTTATAACAATAACAACACTGGTGCTGGTTTGGTTCTTATCTTGCAGTTTTTCTCATACATAACCTTTGCAGAATCCACAAGATTATGTTTTTTTTAATATCGTTTTTTTTAAATCAATACTGTACTGATAAAGTTATTTGGCATAACAGATATTTCAGAAGACAAAATAACTTCTTAATATCATATGTTTCCTCCTTGAACATCAATGACGGTTCGTCCTTTTGTGATAATCGAGTCCTCGTTTGTTCTGCCCACTTTTCCTGACAAATACCCTGTAATTTTGTTGGTTTCCCTGCAAGCTCTTCACATTCAAATTCTCAACCGTAGTGGCTCACTTATATCAAGATCCAGCTTTGCCACTCCAGACATCTGAGGGACTCATTCACAACAACCACAAAAGACTGCAAGCAATCGCCGATGCCTGAAGAAGCAATATTAAGAACAAAGGGTATGTGTGCTTTTGTTAACAGGATAATTTGTGTACATTTTAATTTGTATTTTGTCTTGTGTGATATTTTTTTTTTTTAATATCTGATATTTAGATCAGCTTCCCCAGGGCAGCACTATAGGAAAAAATAGAAAAACCAAAACATTATCTAATTTTTAAAGATTCTGCAAGGAATGGTAAATGGTAAAGCTGGTTAACCTTGTATTTTCAGCACGGATAACATTTCATTGAGCAATGAGATGTAGTAAGTTCTCCATCATCATTTTAGTTTGACACCAGCACTACTACAGAATTTACAGCTTTCTCAGAATAATGTCCATTTCCTGTGAATAAACCCTTGAGATCACACACGACAAACTGCCAGCGAGACAATATCATGCATCAGTAGTTTAACATCATGAAAAATGGGCCAAATACTGATTCAAACAGGCAGTGTTTATGGATTATGTAACTTCATGCATTTGCTAACATGCCATGACATAGCACATTAATACACACCAGACGAACTGCACTGGGTGAGAAGACTGCTGAAGAATTAGCTTGTGCATTTCTTCATAAACATTATTGCTTTAAATTGTCATTTAGGGAATTTGACTACAGTAATGCCATTTCGTTGAGATTTATTAGTTTATCAATCACGTTGTGGTGCACAAACTCAGCTTTCTGACAGCTGATCCTTAGTGACTGCAAATCAGCAGTGTGTCAGTATGTCTGCGCTCAGTTGTCGGTCTATATGCACATGTCTTGTATTTTCATGTTTTTAAAGGTATCGTTCATCCAAAAATGAAGGGTTCTGTCATCAATTACTCAACCTCATGTCGTTCCAAATTCATAAGACTTTCATTCTTCTTCGAAACACAAATGAAGATGTTTTTAATGAAATCTGAGAGATTTCTGTTGCTCCATTGAAAGTCTAATTACCCACAACTCTGAAAATGTTCATAAAAAAACTTTCATAAAGAGATGTTAAAATAAATACATATGAATTGAGTGGATTAATCCAAGAGACACGATTGCTTTATATGAAATCGCTTTATATGAACAGTTTTAATTTAGGCTTTGCTACATATAAATATTGTTCACAAGATGCTCAACCGTGCTTGCTTGACACACATGAATAAACCTCATTGGTTCTTGCTGAAGCTCAAATGTGCTGCGTAACACGAGAATGAACCTCATTGGTTCTTGAGGAAGCTCAAACGTGCTGCGTAACACGAGAATGAACCTCACTGGTTCTTGCGGAAGCTCAAACGTGCTGCGTAACACGAGAATGAACCTCATTGGTTCTTGCGGAAGCTCAAACGTGCTGCATAACACGAGAATGAACCTCATTGGTTCTTGCGGAAGATCAGACGTGCTGCGTAACACGAGAATGAACCTCATTGGTTCTTGCGGAAGCTCAAACGTGCTGCATAACACGAGAATGAACCTCATTGGTTCTTGCGGAAGCTCAAACGTGCAGCATAACACGAGAATGAACCTCATTGGTACTTGCGGAAGATCAAACGTGCTGCGTAACACGAGAATGAACCTCATTGGTTCTTGCGGAAGATCAAACGTGCTGCGTAACACGAGAATGAACCTCATTGGTTCTTGCGGAAGCTCAAACGTGCTGCATAACACGAGAATGAACCTCATTGGTTCTTGCGGAAGATCAGACGTGCTGCGTAACACGAGAATGAACCTCATTGGTTCTTGCGGAAGCTCAAACGTGCTGCATAACACGAGAATGAACCTCATTGGTTCTTGCGGAAGCTCAAACGTGCAGCATAACACGAGAATGAACCTCATTGGTACTTGCGGAAGATCAAACGTGCTGCGTAACACGAGAATGAACCTCATTGGTTCTTGCGGAAGATCAAACGTGCTGCGTAACACAAGAATGAACCTCATTGGTTCTTGCGGAAGCTCAAACGTGCTGCATAACACGAGAATGAACCTCATTGGTTCTTGCGGAAGATCAGACGTGCTGCGTAACACGAGAATGAACCTCATTGGTTCTTGCGGAAGCTCAAACGTGCTGCGTAACACTTGAGAATGAACCTCATTGGTTCTTGCTGAAGCTCAAACGTGCTGCATAACACACGAGAATGAACCTCATTGGTTCTTGCGGAAGCTCAAACGTGCTGCGTAACACTTGAGAATGAACCTCATTGGTTCTTGCTGAAGCTCAAACGTGCTGCATAACACACGAGAATGAACCTCATTGGTTCTTGCGGAAGCTCAAACGTGCTGCGTAACACTTGAGAATGAACCTCATTGGTTCTTGCGGAAGCTCAAACGTGCTGCGTAACACACGAGAATGAACCTCATTGGTTCTTGCGGAAGCTCAAACGTGCTGCGTAACACGAGAATGAACCTCATTGGTTCTTGCTGAAGCTCAAACGTGCTGCATAACACGAGAATGAACCTCATTGGTTCTTGCGGAAGATCAAACGTGCTGCGTAACACGAGAATGAACCTCATTGGTTCTTGCTGAAGCTCAAACGTGCTGCATAACACGAGAATGAACCTCATTGGTTCTTGCGGAAGCTCAAACGTGCAGCATAACACGAGAATGAACCTCATTGGTACTTGCGGAAGATCAAACGTGCTGCGTAACACTTGAGAATGAACCTCATTGGTTCTTGCGGAAGATCAGACGTGCTGCGTAACACTTGAGAATGAACCTCATTGGTTCTTGCTGAAGATCAAACGTGCTGCGTAACACGAGAATGAACCTCATTGGTTCTTGCTGAAGCTCAAACGTGCTGCGTAACTCGAGAATGAACCTCATTGGTTCTTGCGGAAGATCAAACGTGCTGCGTAACACTTGAGAATGAACCTCATTGGTTCTTGCTGAAGCTCAAACGTGCTGCGTAACACTTGAGAATGAACCTCATTGGTTCTTGCTGAAGATCAAACGTGCTGTGTAACACACGAGAATGAACCTCATTGGTTCTTGTGGAAGATCAAACGTGCTGTGTAACACTTGAGAATGAACCTCATTGGTTCTTGCTGAAGATCAAACGTGCTGTGTAACACTTGAGAATGAACCTCATTGGTTCTTGCTGAAGATTAAACGTGCTGCGTAACACTTGAGAATGAACCTCATTGTTTCTCGCTGAAGATCAAATGTGCTGCGTAACACGAGAATGAACCTCATTGGTTCTTGTGGAAGATCAAACGTGCTGTGTAACACACGAGAATGAACCTCATTGGTTCTTACTGAAGCTCAAACGTGCTGCGTAACACACGAGAATGAACCTCATTGTTTCTCGCTGAAGATCAAATGTGCTGCGTAACACACGAGAATGAACCTCATTGGTTCTTGCTGAAGATCAAACGTGCTTTGTAACACTTGAGAATGAACCTCATTGGTTCTTGCTGAAGCTCAAACGTGCTGCGTAACACTTGAGAATGAACCTCATTGTTTCTCGCTGAAGATCAAATGTGCTGCGTAACACTTGAGAATGAACCTCATTGGTTCTTACTGAAGCTCAAACGTGCTGCGTAACACACGAGAATGAACCTCATTGTTTCTCGCTGAAGATCAAACGTGCTGCGTAACACACGAGAATGAACCTCATTGTTTCTCGCTGAAGCTCAAACGTGCTGCGTAACACGAGAATGAACCTCATTGGTTCTTGCAGAAGCTCAAACGTGCTGCGTAACACGAGAATGAACCTCATTGGTTCTCGCGGAAGCTCAAATGTGCTGCGTAACACACGAGAATGAACCTCATTGTTTCTCGCTGAAGCTCAAACGTGCTGCGTAACACGAGAATGAACCTCATTGGTTCTTGCAGAAGCTCAAACGTGCTGCGTAACACGAGAATGAACCTCATTGGTTCTCGCGGAAGCTCAAATGTGCTGCGTAACACGAGAATGAACCTCATTGGTTCTTGCTGAAGCTCAAACGTGCTGCATAACACGAGAATGAACCTCATTGGTTCTTGCTGAAGCTCAAACGTGCTGTGTAACACACGAGAATGAACCTCATTGGTTCTTGTGGAAGATCAAACGTGCTGTGTAACACACGAGAATGAACCTCATTGGTTCTTGCTGAAGCTCAAACGTGCTGCGTAACACACGAGAATGAACCTCATTGTTTCTCGCTGAAGCTCAAACGTGCTGCGTAACACACGAGAATGAACCTCATTGTTTCTCGCTGAAGCTCAAACGTGCTGCGTAACACGAGAATGAACCTCATTGGTTCTTGCAGAAGCTCAAACGTGCTGCGTAACACGAGAATGAACCTCATTGGTTCTCGCGGAAGCTCAAATGTGCTGCGTAACACGAGAATGAACCTCATTGGTTCTTGCTGAAGCTCAAACGTGCTGCGTAACACGAGAATGAACCTCATTGGTTCTTGCTGAAGCTCAAACGTGAAGATGAACAGAAGTCTTATGGATTTGGAATGACATGAGGTTGAGTAATTGGTGATTAATTGATTAATTTTTGGGTGAACTGTCCCTTTAAGTAGTTAAGTGGTTCAGCATTATAGTATATGCCACTATAAAGATGGCTTCTATTCATTTTTGTTATGCTATGTCTGTTATGCATTGTACATGTTTTTTCAACTCAAGCTCAATTTCAAGTGACACTGCTACCACAAACTATCTAAATCTCACTTACACCTTCTCTCGCTGTGCCTATCAGGTCTTTAATAAGTTGTTTTCTCTCTATAGTTCTTTCTGGCTGTGTAGGTGTTTTCTGAGAGGTAGCTGATATAAATGAGTGTTAGCCCGGCTGGTTCACGCTTTCTTCTTCTCCCTCTATCATTCTTGCAGCACATAAACACATAAAATACGTGTAGGAACCCGCCATCAAACCTGTGCAAATAATCATGACCTTGGGTGACACCGATTCAAACCTTTCACTTCAGCACACCGGTATTACTTCTGCAGATGGGAAATTGAGGGTGGGATTTTATGAAAGGGAATGTTTCAGGTTCGGTAGAACTTAAAGTCGGCAATGCATCCTATTTACTTTCTTACACGTTAAGTGTACGTCCCTGATCCTATTGTGCAGGATTCATTCTGCAGGTCATTCCGAAGTTTGTCTTCATAACCTTCTCAAACAACACTCCTTTTAAGCTATTTTTCAGCACTTTCTACCTCGTAGCTCCATTCTGTAACAAAACCTAGGTTGTAACCAAAGATTTAAGATTTCAGGGAGACTAAAGGTAAAAGTTTAAGTCTGCCATTGGCATATTTACATGGTGCTTGTGATGTTATGGTCATGGGTTTGATTCCCAGGGAATGCATGAACTAATAAAATGTATGTCCTGAATGCAATGCAATTCACTTTGGATAAAAAACATCTGTCAGATGCATACATGTAAATGTGTATGGTGGTTAAAACCCTGCATTTCACAATACAATTTATCCCGATGAACAAAATTAAGTTTTGTTTTTTTTTCACATTGAATATCCTGCTTCGCTCTGAAATCCATTTTGGAAGTAGAATGGATTGCAATGGCCTTTTCGTGTTGACTGCATCTGTGCATGTTACGCACAGGAACACGAGAAAGAGATGTGATGAAAACCATCTGTTAATATGGAGCACACTAAGAAATAACATTGGAAATGCATAACTAGAAGTTCATCCACTTAGTCATGCTTTGGACAGCTTTACAGCTCATATAACACATTTTTTGTATGGAGTAATTGATGTACACTAATGTTCAAAAGATTGACATTTTTTAAGGAAGTCTCTTATGTGTGCACCAAGGGTGAGTTTATTTAATCAAGTATACAGTAAAAACTGTAATATTGTGAAATATTATTAGAATTTAAAATAGCCATTTTCTATTTGCATGCATTTTAAAATGTATTTTATTCCTGTGATCAAAGCTGAATTTTCAGCATCATTACTCCATTCTTCAGTCACATGATCCTTCAGAAATCTTTCTAATATGCTGATTTGCATCTCAAGAAACATTTCTTATTGTTATCAATGTTGAAAACATTGAGAGTTGCTTCATTTTTTTTTTTTTTTTTTTTTTTTTTGTGGATACTGATTTTTTCAGGATTCTTAGAAAGACAACAGCATTTATTTGGAATAGAACTCTTTTGTAACATTGTAAGTCTTTACTGTCACTTTTGAACAATTTAGGGGCTATTTAAATGACACCATTTTCAACTTAAAACAGAAAACTTTTTATGCCTTTTGGCCGTTCAATTTTGGGGGCCTGAAAACGCAAACTTTTGAAAGCGGGATTCAAAGCGCAAGTTTTTGAAAACGATACAGTTATCATCTCTGTGTATAGTAGAAAAATTCAAATTCATGAAAACGGTGACGTCAGGCGTATGCGTAGTACATGTTCAGTCTGTAGGCGCATAGTGTTTCTTTACAAAGTGACATCGCCATCTACTGACCTGGCAGCAGAATGCATCGTTTTTAGTCGTTTTCGCAAATCGCATGTGAACGGGGACCGTTTTGACAACGTTGTCGGAAAAAACTTGTCACTGTAAACATGAGCATAGATGCTGTCAATATAGTTTAGTTGTACTGAACCCAGAGCATATCTTTAAGCCTTTTCGCATCATCTCCTCTGCTGGGTCACACTGACGACATCTGCTGCTCATGCTGGCAAGACTAGCAATCTTAATGAAATGAAAAGAGAAGCTTCCAAAAATACTTTGGTAATGAGGTTCTTTGAAATGTGACACTGTGTGACCAAATCCTCTTTTTTTTCTCAGTCATGATGGACACATTTATTCATGTTGATGTCTTTTAATGCCACAGAAAACCAGAATAATCAGGTAAACAAACAAAAAAGTTTGATTAGTGCTTCCAGCATCTTTTCAGCATTAAACGCAACCTCCCTAGTCACTATGAGGGGCGTTTGTTTCTTATTTCTTCATTTTTCTAGCGTTCCCCATTTCCACGGCCTTTGTTATGCAAATTCGCTCTCACTCATGAGTGCGAGTAGGTGTTGGTAAGAGTTTCTTTGTGCTGTAGAGTTAAAGCTGGCAGAGGTGGTTTCTCTGCAGAATTATTTAGCATATAGATAATAAGATCTCATTGTCATAAGAACCATCTCAGTGACTGTGAAAGTTTTAACACGTTGTACATCATCTTTGGCAGCTCTCGGGAGAGCTTTTGTTCTTCTCAAAACAAATCTAAATTCAAGATTTCATTCAGGCCAAGTGTCCGCCATTTGAATCAGCAGTTTCGACTGTGATATTGCTTTCTCAGGCAATAAATGAAATGCAATACAATGGCAAGATGTTTGCCTTGAGCACTGAGTTAAAAATGTAACACTGATTACCTTTTCAATTAATCAGAGAGATTGCTGAATCATGTCTCATTAGCCGAAGGTTTGTGTCTGTAAGGTGACTGCAAAATCATTGCAAAGAACCATTTCTAATTGTGTATAGGGTTTTTAAGTTTGACATGGCCTTGGGAGATTTATCTGTTATATTGAAGAGACCTTTTTGAAGAATATTGGTTTACTTATGCCCTTTTTGAGCGCTTGAGCTTAACTTAAACTTGAGTGTCTGTAGACATTTAGATGTTGTGTTGAACCTCAGTTTTATTTTCGATTTTAGAAAATAAACACATGATCGCTCTCTTCACAAATCAACTGTTCTCTTGTTTTCCACTGGCATGTCTCTTAGGTGCATCTTTGAGCCTACATTCAGTACAAGTAAAATGATTAAGAACTGTTAAAATCAGATACTCTAAGACTTTTACCGAAGTCGTATTGGAATGGGTGACTTCTAACTTGTAATGGAGTCATTTCCCTGTAAGATATCTGTACCTTTACTTTAGTATGGTTTTCAGGTCTGTACACCTTATTAAAGGAATTGTTCTCTTTTTCCATGCAGTTAAATTAACCTGAAGGATGCAAAAGCAGCATAAAGGTGTGGTCACATTAGTGAAATTTTTGCAAAATTGTGCATGCAAAAAAGCTCCATTGTCTGTTGTCACTAGTGTAGTGATTTGAAGCAGTGCTCACTCAGAAGTCACTCTCAAAACAAGAAGCTTTCTGTTTGGTTTTGTGTAACCAACTTAAATGTAAGTGAAATCTGTGTGAACAACTTTTTCCACCCTAATGAGAAAATTTGCCTGGATTCCTATTGGAATGACTTGATTTCGCCCGCAAAATGTCACTGAGCAATGGTAAAAGTGGCTGTATCTTTCAAAAAGTTTGAGATCATATTTTTATTCAAAGAAATTAATACTTTTAACTATTCAGCATGGATTCATTCTATTGATAAAACATGATAGTAAAGACATTTATAGAGTTACAAAGATTTTTTTGAAATTTCTATCCATTAGAGAATAATAAAAACAAAAATTTGGAGCAGAACAGATGATAATAAGAAGTGTTTCTTGAGCAGCAAATCATCATATTAGAATGATTTCTGAAGGATCATGTGACACTGAATACTGGAGTAATGATGCTGAAAAATCAGCTTTGATCACAGGAATAAATTACATTTTAAAATATATTCAAATAGAAAACAGTTATTTTAAATTGTAATAATATTTCACAATATTACTGCTTTTACTGTATTTTTGATCAAATAAATGCAGCCTTGGTGAGCAGAATAGACTTCTTTTGAAAACATAAAAAAATATCACTGACCCCAAACATCTGAATATGAGTTTGCAAATTTGCCACTAATATTTCTGTTTTAAAGGCTTAATGAAAGTTGCATATATATATATTAGGGCTGCACGATATATCGCATGAGATTGTCACGCGCATTTCGTCAGTAAAGCCGGTTCCCTGATTACCGCTAAATCGCCATCACCTGCTTTCAAATAGAGCGGCATTTAATAGACAGAGCCGTAGATCACTGAAAAGCCACGCAATATCGCGTTCATATCGCAGATGAATCGCCTTCGATAATGAACGCGATATTGCGTGGCTTTTCAGTGATCTACGGCTCTATCTATTAAATGCCGCTCTATTTGAAAGCAGGTGATGGCGATTTAGCGGTAATCAGGGAACCGGCTTTACTGACGAAATGCGCGTGACAATCTCATGTGATATATCGTGCAGCCCTAATATATATACAAACCAGATTCCAAAAAAGTTGGGACACTGTACAAATTGTGAATAAAAACAGAATGCAATGATGTTGAAGTTTCAAATTTCAATATTTTATTCAGAATACAACATAGATGACATATCAAAAGTTTAAACTGAAAAAAATGTATCATTTTAAGGGAAAAATAAGTTGATTTTAAATTTCATGGCATCAACACATCTCAAAAAAGTTGGGACAAGGCCATGTTTACCACTGTGTGGCATCCCCTCTTCTTTTTATAACAGTCTGCAAACGTCTGGGGACTGAGGAGACAAGTTGCTCAAGTTTAGGAATAGGAATGTTGTCCCATTCTTGTCTAATACAGGCTTCTAGTTGCTCAACTGTCTTAGGTCTTCTTTGTCGCATCTTCCTCTTTATGATGTGGCAAATGTTTTCTATGGGTGAAAGATCTGGACTGCAGGCTGGCCATTTCAGCACCCAGATCCTTCTTCTATGCAGCCATGATGTTGTAATTGATGCAGTATGTGGTCTGGCATTGTCATGTTGGAAAATGCAAGGTCTTCCCTGAAAGAGACGACGTCTGGATGGGAGCATATGTTGTTCTAGAACTTGTATATACCTTTCAGCATTGATGGTGTCTTTCCAGATGTGTAAGCTGCCCATGCCACACACACTCATGCAACCCCATACCATCAGAGATGCATTTTTTTTTTCTTTTTCATAAAATCAGTATATTTATATATAAATACAACTTTTTCCACTGAGATAAAAGTAGTTAGAAGATGTTTTGATTTGTATGCCTTTTGAGTTTGAAATGCTCTTATCACTTTGTGATGGCTTGTCTATCATTAGTTACAGTTTCTAATGAGTGACTATGCTGTTTATACTCACCAAAGCCAATTTGAATGCTGGTTCTAGTTTTCATCCCTTAACTGA